>NW_027197008.1:0-71434 GCF_038502225.1 Cherax quadricarinatus | reverse complement strand
TTCTAAATCCTCTAAATCGTCGAAATATGCAGAAAAAACATCATTTTGCCATACTTTTCGATTTTTTTTCAATGCTTCAGGTATTTTTAAAAAATATATGAAATATTCAAAATTATATATGAATTTCATCGAAATTTTACGGGCTTTTTGAAAAATATGTAATATGCTTTGAAATGTTGAAAGGGCTCGAAAATATCAAATCCATCAGTAATTCTGATAATCAAGTTTGAAAATCCATGAATTTTAGCTAAAAAATCATGTTTGTCTGAAAAGTGTTCTAAATGCTCTAAATCGTCGAAATATGCAGTAAAACATCATTATGCCATATTTATCGATTTTTTCAATGCATTTGGTATTTTTTTAAAAATATATGAAACATTCAAAATTATTTCTGAATTTCTTCGAAATTTTATGGGCTTTTTGAAAAATATGTAATATACTTTAAAATGTTGAAAAGGCTCGAAAATTTCAATTCCATCAGTAATTCTGATAAAAAAGTTTGAAAATCCATGAATTTTAGCTAAAAAATCAGGGTTGCCTGAAAAGTGTTCTAAATACTCTAAATCGTCGAAATATGCAGTAAAACATCATTTTGCCATATTTTTCGATTTTTTTCAATGCTTTTGCTCTTTTTAAAAAATATATGAAATATTTGAAATACCTGAAATATATGAAATATCTAAAGCATTGAAAAAATCGAAAAATGTTGTAAAATGATGTTTTACTGCATAATTCGACGATTTTCAGCATTTAGAGTACTTTTCATTTAAACCTTACTTTTTAGCTGAAAAATATGGATTTTCACACTTGAAATATTTATTGACACAATACTACACTAAAATGTCATATTTAAGTCAATTTCAGCATAAAATTCAATTCCATCAGCAATTCTGAGAAAAAAGTTTTAAAATCCATGAATTTTAGCTAAATAATCAGGTTTGTCTGAAAAGTGTTCTAAATGCTCTAAATCGTCGAAATAAGCAGTGAAACATCATTTTGCCATATTTTTCGATTTTTTCAATGCTTATGGTATTTTTAAAAAATATATGAAATACCTGAAATATATGAAATACCTGAAGCATTGAACAAATCGAAAAATATGGTAAAATAATGTTTTACTGCATTTTTCGACGATTTGGAGCGTTGAGTGCACTTTTCAGACAAACCTGATTTTTTAGCTAAAATTCATACATTTTCAAACCTTTTTATCAGAATTACTGATGGAATTCAAATTTTTGAGCGTTTTCAACATTTTAAAAAGTATATTACATATTTTTCAAAAAGGCCATAAAATTTCGATGAAATACAGGAATGATTTTGAATATTTCATATATTTTTTTAAAAATACCAAAACATTGAATTTTAGCTAAAAAACGTGGTTCGTGAAAATGTCTTCAAAAAGCCCTAACTAGTAAAAATGTTCAATAAAATGTCATTTTTGCACAGTTTTCTGAGTTTTTAATGTTTCAGGTATTTTTAAGAAAATATACGAAATGTTTGGAATTAATAATGATGTTTGTCTTTTTCATCAGATTTTTTAAAAAATGTGTAAAACATAGATATATCTTGAAAAATCGTCGAAAATCATATTTTCTGGCATATTTCGACGATTGAAAGATTTTTCCAATATTTTTTGATAAACATCATTTTTCTTATTTAAAAAATGCATTTACGAAGTACTTCGGAAAAATAGCATAATTTTGCTTATTTTTAGCATAAAATTCAATTGCAGCAGTAATTCTGAATTAAAAGTGTGAAAATCTATATATTTTAGCAAGAAAATTTGGTTTAACACAAAAGCCTTCAAAACGCTCTAATCGTAGAAATATGCAATAAAATATCATTTCAGCACATTTTCCTAAGTTTTTTTAATGTTTCAAGTGTTTTTAAAAAAAAATATATGAAATATTCTAAATTAATATTGATTTTTATCAATTTTTATTGGGATTTTTTATAAATATGTAGAATATGTCTAAATGCTGAAAATCTTCCATAATCATATTTTTTGGCATATTTCGACTACTGAAGACTTTTTGAAGCATTCCTTCAAAATCTTAAATTTTTTGAGTTAAAATATATATTTACAAAGTAGTTAACAAAAATTGCTTAATTTTGCTTACTTTTAGCATAAAATTAATTTGCACCAGTCATTCTGATTTAAAAGTGTTAAAATCTATGAATTTTATCTAAAAAATTATGTTTGTTAGAATACAATCCAAGGCACTCTAAATTATCGAAATATGCAATAAAATATCATTTTAGCACGTTTTTCTCATTTTTTAATGTTACAAGAATTTTTTAAAATACATATGAAATATTCATAATTAATGCTGATTTCTGAACGATTTTTATTGATATATTTTGAAAATGTCTTAAATATATTTAAATGTTGAAAAATCATCGGAAATCATATTTTTTGGCATATTTCGACGATTCAAGGCTTTTACAAAGATTTCTTGAAAAATTTCATTTTTTATATATAAAATGTTTTCACAAAGCACTTAACAAAAATAGGATAATTTTGCCTTCTTTTGGCATAAAATTCAATTGCGGCTGTAATTCTGATTTAAATGTTTGAAAATCTGTGAATTTTAGCTAAAAAACGTGGTTCGTCAAAAAAGTCTTCAAAACGCTCTAATCTGTCGAAATATGCAATAAAATATCATTTTAGCACAGTTTTCTGAGTTTCTTAATGTTTCAGGTATTTTTTAGAAAATATATGAAATATATGTTTATAGATTTTATTAGATATCTTTAAAAATGTGTAAAATAAAGTTATATCTTGAAAAATAATCGAAAATCATATTTTTTGGCATTTTTCGACGATTCAAATATTTTTCCAAGATCCCTTGAAAAACATTAATTTTTTATTTAAAATATGTATTTACGAAGTTCTTCAAAAAATAGCATAATTTTGCTGATTTTTAACATAAAATTCAATTGCAGCAGTAATTCTCGTTTAAAAGCGTGAAAATCTATATAATTGAGTGAGAAAATACAGTTTATCAGAAAAGCCTTCAAAATGCTCTAAATCATCGAAATATGCAATAAGATATCATTTCAGCACATTTTTCTAAGTTTTTTAATGTTTCAAGTGTTTTTAAAAAAAATGTATGAAATATTCTAAATTAATATTGATTTTCATCAATTTTTATTGTTTTTTTTATAAATGTGTAGAATATGTCTAAATGTTGAAAAATCTTCAATAATCATATTTTTTGGCATATTTCGACTGCTTAAGACTTTTTGAAGCATTTCTTCAAAATCTTCAATTTTTTTAGTTATAATATATATTTATAAATTAGTTAACAAAAATTGCTTAATTTTGCTTACTTTTAGCATAAAATTAATTTGCACCAGTCATTCTGATTCAAAAGTGTTAAAATCTATGAATTTTATCTAAAAAATGACGTTTGTTAGAAAACAATCCAAGGCACTCTAAATCGTGTTAAATATATTTAAATGTTGAAAAATCATCGGAAATCATATTTTTTGGAATATTTCGACGATTCAAGGCTTTTTCAAAGATTTCTTGAAAAAACTTCAATTTAGGGGTTACATGCTAAGATAATTGCACATAAGTTGCCTTTGGGAGTTGTTGACATTCATTGTTGCAACCTTCTTAGAAATATTAATCATTTGAAGTGTATTTTCTTTCTAAACTCAGGTACAAAAAATATGAGTACATAATCAATACGTAACATGATACAGGCAGTGAACAATAATCAACTGTGACTACACAAATACTGAAAAAGCACATATATGACATAAGAACTGGCTGCACTCAAATCAAACACTGCTTATACGTACTGTGCTTCACGTGAAAAGATGGGAATATAAAAAAGCCGATAGATACCCACCCAGTAATGCTTACACTCCACCCCCCCTCGTGAAAACATGCCACTTTCACCTTAGTATACTCAGTGACAAATCTCTTATACATTTATAAGAGCATGAAGAACTTCAATGACAAAATATATAAACACAATCCAGCCAGCTAAACGGCTGACACTATAATACAAGGAATGTCTGAACATGATGGCTCACATCCACCATAGAACACAATCCACACCCTAACCCTCATATACCCTATGGTAATAATCAATATCGTGCACGGTGGTGGATTTAATACACTACCGCTGACACTTCAACCCCCCCTCCCACATGCCTAGTAACTGTGTCTGCCGTCACCACTCATAACCACCAACAGTCATTGATGGTAATTAGCGTCTTATAATATATATCACCCTAAAAACACGCTATATACATAAACCTACCAAAATAAATAAATTTACACATTGTTCCCTCCTGCAGACAGATTATTTACACTGCCGGAGATAATCTATACATCACATCCTACAGAGAATGGACATCATTAGACATCTTAAATAATTATGATATGTGTTTCGCATGACCTGCTATTGCAGAGATTGCTTACACTCCTACCCCCCCAAGTGAAAACTGTCCAGTTTCACCTGGCTATACACAAGATCAAAAGCTCATTCACTTAATCATATATAATGAACTTGTGAAAAACATCTGTAACAATATATAAGCAAGAACACCCCAGGCAAGATCTTACATTATATATACAATACCAAAACGTGCCACTAGTTAAAAAACAGGTATGAATGCCTCATTATTATGACAAGTTACATTGATCATTTTAAATTATGCACAACTACATATATAGGTAGACACGTATGGTTACAGGTCACAAAATCTCTACTAGCAAGACTCAGGTCCAATCACAAAGGCTCTATTCCTCCCAAACCACACCATCCACACCCTACCACTAATACCCTATGATACAATCAAAATGTTTATATACTAACATGCTTACGAACATCCTTACAAAACATGAAGGAATCCTTAAATAAATATATAATCATCGGTGTTCACAATAACACCAAGACACATTACATTGGATATCAAAATTTACATAATTATGGAGATAAGGTTATAACATAATGTCACCTCAACCAGGTGACAATAACTGCCAATGATAATATTTCTTACACCTATTTCAACAACTCTCACTCCCATCAAATCACACACATCCTTAGCAACTGTCAACCCTAGGAGGCGACCCCGTTTCATACCATTGACATCCCTTCCCACAGTAGCATACACCATCCCTATCCTACCCCTACCTTCCTGATTTACAAGTCTAATAATACCCCTAACGTTAGTTCTCTGCATCCCATTGGAAAATCCCTTTCCCACCTCCGCCCATGAATATCCCTGTATCGACACAATGTTTTATAAAACGTAACCGCTAATACCCGCCGCTTCACCTCACTAACCTCTTTCTCCCGCATTTCCCATGTTATGTAAATATAATCTACCATAATGTACCCCACAGCCCTAATAATACTCTCATCCATACCCCCCACGTCAAGACTTAATGCCCGCAGAACAGAAATGCTTTTACCCCATATCTTATGCAGCACCCTGCTCAACCATCCCCTGACGTTCCCCATCCCCTCACAAAAATACACTACGTGGAACGCCGCATCCTCCCCTCCACATATTCCACAGAGTCCCCATCAACCACTGTCTATCCCGTAAAACCACACCCGACGGTAAAATCCCATGCAAAAAACGATACATCACCTCACGCCCACGGGGTTGTAACCTTAACCTACTGAACCTACCCCATATACTTCCCCAGTCATACATGGGGAAAATCCCCTCCACCGGTGCCACTACCCTCCCCACTAACATCCTACACAGCCTACCTATTTTTACCTTCCCCAGATCCCGAGCCAACACCAGAGCCCTCAAAACAGTTTCACACTCACGCAACTCTACCCCAGAATACATATGTTGCAATCTACTGTGAATTTTGACCAAACCCCCCTCACCCACACCCTCCCTCATCACCTCCCTCTTACTGAAGATACATTTGACCCTCCGCTTTAAATCCATCAAACCCAACCCCCCATGACGCACAGGTAACGTTACCACATCCCTTTTAAGCCAATCACAGCCCGAACCCCACAAGAATTTAAAAACCCATCTAAGTATATTTGCAATTGCCGTCCCAGTTAAAGGGAACACGGCTGCCACGTGCCAAACCTTACTATACAATAAGACGTTAATAACAATGGCACGCTGCACAAGGGTCAAATGATAAGGCCGCAATGCTCCCAAGCGACCCAGAATCCTGTCTACCAACCTAACCGAGTTTTCCACACGTGCAACATCCAGATCATCTGCATAGATAAGACCACAAATTTTTAACGAAGTCACCCACTTCGTCACAACTACACTACCCCACTCAACCCTCCCCACCCAAGCTCCTAACCCCATGACCATGGACTTCTCTGAATTCACTCTCATACCAGTTGCACCTGCGAACATGTTGACTACCCCATCTAAGGCGTCCATTGACATCCCCTCCCTAACCAGAACAGTAGTATCATCTACATACCCTATTAGAACTGGCCAAACCCTCCCAACTCTACTCCCTTCCCCCTCACTAATGCTCATTTGCTGCTCCACCATTCTATAAAAGGGGTCCTGTATGCAAGCAAACAAAAGCTGTGACATAGGACACCCCTGTCTAAGTCCCCTACCCATTGCAATCATCCCCCCAATCTTCCATTAATCTGTACCCTCGTCGTTGCCCCACAATATAACGCATCTACCCATCCCACTATTTCTTCCCCAAAACCCTGTGCCCTAAGGATAGCTCTCAATGCTTCTCGCTCCACTCTATCATATGCTCCTTGCCAGTCAAGAGCAACCAAGTTCCCCCCTTCGCCCCCTTTTTCTTCCACGAAATCCCATAGTAACCCATGCCCCTCCACCATAGACCTCCCTGGCAACCCAAACTGAGTTCTCGATACGACCCGCCCTACTACGCACTTAAACCTATTTCCTAAAATCTTAGCAAACAACTTATAATCCTCGCATAACAACGATATTGCCCGGTAGTCTCTAAGGGTATGCTATCCCTTACCCTTCGGTACCAAGACTACTACAGCTGTTGCCTGCTTTTCTCCCAACTTGCCCCTCTCCTTCATCAAATTTAATAGCCTTACCAAAAACCCCTTCATTAGATCCCAATGCTGTTGATAAAACTCTGCCGGTAGTCCATCAATTCCCAGCGCTTTGCCCTTTTGTGTTTCACTTAAAGCTCTCCATATTTCCTCCTCAGTTATTTCCCCACCCAGTGCCTCCCTGTCACTGTTTCCCAACCGACATATCACATTCCCACACACCTGTTCTAAATCCCCAGCTCCTACCCCTTCCTCTTGCCAATACTGCTCATACCACTTATCCACAAACACTCCCATCCCATCTGTAGTTTTTATAACCTGACCCACCTTATACCCACCCACCGACTCATGAACCTCCAGCCATGGAATAGCTGTTGCCTGCTGTCGTTGTTTTTGCCTAAGCAATACACACAACGACGGCCTATCTCCCCATAACACCTCCACCCCCGCCATTACTCTCACAGCTCGGAACCTCTCGTCCTGGATTTTGCACAACCTCCCCTTAATTACCATAATGTCGTCCATAGGATAAGTACCCTTCACCGCCCCCATTACATAACAACCCCTTAACCTGTCCTCCAAATAGTTAATGAGCCCATATTTTAAAGAATTGATTCGTTTCCCTTCCCACACATAATAATGCCGAATCCATTCCTTAGCTACACCATCCTACCACATCACCACATCCTCCACCCCTTTTACCTCCTCACTTTACCCCTCCCACAGTACTGTAAAACCCTCCAACCACTCCTCATCTTCTAACATACTTGTATTTAACTTCCAGTATCCCCTAGAGATACTAGCTAATGACTCCCACTCCACCTCTGCCCCTACCGCCCGATGATCTGAGAAAGGTGCTTCTATTGTACGGACAAACTTTGACAAAACCCCCGTGAGATATGTACAACCTATCTAACCTAGCCGCATAACCTCTCCTCACGAAAGTATGCTCTGCCTCCCACGCCCCCCCACCTACCACATCCCTTAACTGAACATCCACCAAGAGATTTCGTAAGGCTGCCAACATGTGCCCCACCCCTTGTGGTTCCACATCAGCCCTCCTAATTACACAATTCCAGTCCCCACCAACGATGGCCACCACAGATAAACCACGTAAGGCAAAAACTAGATCACATACAAAATCCCTCTTTCATATCGTTTTCTACTGGCACATACACAGTTACAAAGGTTACCCTCTGCCCCATCCAGCACCCATCCACATGCAACTCCCTCCCCCCCTCCCCCCTCACTTCGTACCAACACAAACTGGCTCACCTCCTTTATCAATAAACCCACACCACCTTTCCAACGTGCAGATGGAAGAGTCAAAACCTTAAACCCTGCCACCTCTAGCACTCTTCACTCCCTGAAATTATGTTCCTGTAGAAATACGACGTCCACTCTATATTTACACAGGAGCATACGAAAACATTCCCTCTTCACTCTATTACACAGTCCATTCACATTCACAGTCATACATCTAAGGCCTTCTTAAAATTTCCAACCCTTCCTCCTCTCATCCTTCCCAGGGCCTCCTGCCCCAGGATCAACACATGATTTTGCACCATCCACCCTGCCCCCCTTCTTTCAATGCCTCTTATCCTGGCTACCTCGAGAATATTCATCCTTCCTTCCTGACCTCTGCACTGGCGTCAGGACGTCATCTGAGTCTGACGCCGCTGCTCTCTTCCTCGTGACGCCCTCCACCGCCATGGTGTCTTCCGAGGATTCCTCACAATGAATTTCAACTTCCACTGTTTCATGTTGCACAGAGCACAGTGACTCCTCTCTGTGCCTGCTGATCTCCTCCTTCCTTCCTATGCACGTCCTGACACTCTCTCCTTGCAACGCAGTGACGGTCTCCCGTATAGGGACGTCATCCTCCACAGATGGAGTTAAAGTCTTCAAAACCTAGTCCAGCTCTTCCTCCAGCACCTTCACCTCATGCTGCACAAGCACTTCCTTCCCGGTCACCGGCAAAGTCGCCATTTCTGGCTCTAAACAATTCTTGGCATGCCATCATTCACCACAATGGTATCTTCAACTATGTCACTCCACAGACAGCCACTCTGTTGTTGCTATGAGAGCTCGCCTGAAAACAGCAGAGGGGTGCAGAGCACAACCACACTCCACCGCAGTCAGGCAGCGAATGTCAACATCAGTCAGTCTGTTCATATTGCAAGTTTTTTTTTATGTTTTATTTAAAACATTTCAGCACATGGAATAATTAATAAAACAGAAAAAACAAAAACAACAACGGATATATATATATATATTCTTCTTCTTTCAATGTACCAGCCGTATCCCACTGAGGTGGGGTGGCCCAAAAGAAAAAACTGAAGTTTCTCCTTTTAAATTTAGTAATATACAGGAGAAGGGGTTACTAGCCCCTTGCTCCCGGCATTTTAGTCGCCTCTTACGACACACATGGCTTATAGAGGAAGAATTCTGTTCCACTTCCCCATGGAGATAAGAGGAAATAAACAAGAACAAGAATTAGAAAGAAAATAGAAGAAAACCCAGAGGGGTGTGTATATATATGCTTGTACATGTATGTGTAGTGTGACCTATGTAATTTGGTCGATCTAGGAACACTGCCGGATAATGACCATGGAAAATGAGATAATGATGGGGTCTTGCATGACAGGGTAATTGTTTAATATGATTAATCATGGCCCAAGGGGATAGAGAGACTTATTCCTATACATTAATAAGTAGGTACATAAAGTAGAACAAAGGATTCGGGTGTGCAGGTGGCAGATTCCGGGATAATGAGTGTGGAAAAGAATGTGATAATGGGTGGTCTGCATAAGCACAGGTGCTGTCAGGGGGTACAAGTTTAATATGTTTAATCATCCCCCAGGGGATAGAGAGATTTATTTCTGTGTAATTACTAAGTATAGGAAGGTAGGTAATGATCACTTCTGACACCCCAAACTCAATCACTCTGATAGATGGGAGAGGCAGTACAAAAAAGGATTCAGGTGTGCAGGTGGGCAGATTCCCAGGATAATGAGTGTGGAAAAAGAATGTGATAATGGGTTGGTCTTCATAAGCTCAGGTGCTGTCAGGGGTACAAGATTTAATATGTTTAAACATCCCCCAAGGGGATAGAGAGAGAGAGAGGCTTATTTCTGTGTAATTACTAATTATAAGAAGGTAGGGTAATGATCACTTCTGACTCCCCAAACTCAATCACTCTGATAGATGGGAGAGGCAGTACAAAGGATTCAGGTGACTGGGTACAAGCTTACCATCTCCGAGGGAGTCCCCCCCCCCTTCCCGGGGCTGCGACTCACTGACGCGACTGTTGCTACTTCACAACAACACTGCTGGGTTTAAAGAACGCGGTAATGGATGGGCAGCTGGTCGCCCGAGGGAACCGGATTCCGGGATAATGACCATGGAAAAATAATGAGATAATGGGGGGTCTGTATGACCTTAGGGCTGACAGGGTAGGAGTTTAATATGTTTAATCATCCCCCAAGGGGATAGAGAGTCTTATTACTAAGTAGGAACAGAAGTAGAGTAATGATCACTTCTGACTCCCCAAACTCTATTACTCTGATAGATGGGAGAGAGAGGCAGTACAAAGGATTCAGGTGACTGGGGTCTCTGATGGAGTGTTGCGGCGGGCCTGCTTCTTTGGAGGTCATCGGGTGTGATTATCAGCCCTGCGCCCGCTCTCCGGCTACATCGGGGGCATCTGTGTGAAAAAGGATAATAACCTAATTTTTCAAAGGGTGAAAACAAAAAAGTCTCTCTTAGCAAATATATTTATTAGTTAACATTACATTGTTTTATTCCTCCTCTCCCTCAGAACAGCTAGCTTCTAAGAGCATGAAACTACGAGCAGTGGCGGAAGATCTACCTCTCTCGCGTCGATGCTTGACCCTGGGGAAAAAATCTCTTACGGTTTTTTCTCTTCCCCGCCAAAGATTGCAACTGTCTCTCATCTCTAGTTCCTCTTCTTCTGTACTCCCTTCTTCAGTACTGCTATTAGCTTCTTCGTCTTCCTCCACTTTGTCATCTGTTTTATCTTTAAATAATTTAAACTTTGTTTCTCTGGCATCTGGATGACCATAGGATACAGAGTGATAGGCATCTAAGTAAAAGCGCTTATCATCAAATGAGCTAAGACCTCGTTTCCTAGTGGTGATAGTGGTCATCTGACCTTTTAAATTTCTAATTTGACTATATTGGAAGGTATGTTTAGAACCGTCTTCCAGCACACTTCTAAAGTTATTATGAGTTAATAATTGTTGTTCAGACTGAGGAACTCCTTTTGCAGCGATAGTGTTGTTATTATCTGCTAGCAGGATGCTATACATTTTGGGTTTAATGCAGACTATTTCTGAAATAAGGCGGTCCCCCACCTCACTTTTAAGTAAGCCTAGAGATCCCTTCCTTGAGTCATTGTAGAGAGGATGATCTGTGGGGAAATTAGATGTGTCTATCCATTTCCTCAATGGTTCCTTACCGATTTCATCAGTAAGGTTTTTGATGCCCTCTAAACAGGCGATGACACTATCGGTATCTGAATAGATTAGTTTTATTTTGTCTTGGTATGTTTTCTTAAGAATCATATACCAAAAATGGTACAGCTTAAATTTGGCAAGTTCTAGTATCTGGTAACCTATGTAATTAGGGTAAGTGAGTTTTATGGCTGGCGTCCCCGTCGTAACCAATACTTTGTTTTCTGAAAGCTTTATGGCTTTCTTAAATAGTGGCTTACTCACCGCTCGCAAAAATGCTCCTGCTGATGTTATGAGCTTCGTTTTGTTGGCATATTTTGATGGATTAAACAATGTCTTGCCGAATACAGAATTGGTCAACAATTTAAATAATCGCTGACAGTCTTTACTAGTGCTACTATTGCGTTGCCTCACGTTCGTTTCAACAAAGCCCGCCAGATATTTTCCTTGTGAGAATTCATATATGCTATGAATTTTCTCAATTTGTAGACCTATCTCCAAGAACAACTGCAATAAAGGCAATGATATTAGGTAGTTTCGTTTGGGGAGATGGTCCCCCACTAATTTAGTATTTTTACGGGGTAGTTTTTGATTACTGATAGCCAATAGCTGTTTGCTGTACTCAGATAGATCATCTAATGTTATCTGTTTGTGATAGAGACATAGTGGTAAGTCATCCGTGTAGCGAGCTAATTCTGGGGCTATTCCTAGAGTGTCTATAAGAAGCCAGTAACCTTTTATAGAGTCTTGAGGATTCTTCTGGAGAAGACCGCCATTTGCGAGAAAACTCGCCATTTCTGCGGGTGAGAGTTTTCGAATGTTTGCGTAGGGCAGCGCCTCAGTCATGCAAGAACCATAAAGAGAATTAAAATCCCAGTATAGCAAAAATTTACTTACTAAGTTTTTCTCATCAAAATTGGGATTAATGAACTGGTTATTGGCCTGAGCAAACGTCCTAACAGCAGTAGTGAAGCCGCCTCTTATATTAGACTGTATGATGTTATAAAGCTCCTGATCAGTAATTAATTCTAATTCCACTCCACTGGTTTTTAAGAAGGCATCATAGGCAAAGCCGGGGAGAGAAACATAGTGAACAACATCTAGATTATAGATGTTGTATAATAATCTCCTATGCAAGGTGAATATGTCAGCCAGAAGTCCTACATCACAGCTGAGATATACTAGGAGATAGTCTCCTAGAGTTTGACAAGCTGTTTTCTCCCAAACCAGATGAGCATGATCGAATTCTTCTTGGCTAATATGCTTCTTAGACAGAGAACTGTAGAAAGCTCTTTTTGGGGGTAAAGTCTTCTCTTCGAGCCTTTCTGGGGAGCTGCAATATTCATAAGGAAACACTTGTTTGCCGGTTAATAAGCATCCCCAACTTTCGGGGGGTAGATGACTTATCATCGCCTCTGTGAATTTCAAGGGTGATTTTGAAGCTATGTGCGCCTGAGCCAAACTAGCCAAACCAGCGGACAAGAAGGCTAGACTATCCAGGAAACGTAGTGCTCCTATTTCTACCTTTAGGAATTTATATCCCTGTTTCATTAAAACATTGATTGGGGCTTTAACACTTAGTTCTTTAATTATCAAAGCCATATCATATGATAGGTTATGAATAATAACAGGCAAATATTTACCTGAATTTTTCTGCCTTAAATTGCAATTATTGCAGAGTGCTCCTAAATAATTAGCCTTAGGCATTAGATGGTCATGATGCCTCACCTTTGGTTTGGTAAGAGTAAAGTCCTGATGACAGAAGTTGCACTTCTTCTGTATGGCAAAATGTATATGCTGCTCCCTGGTCATATGAAGTGGATAACAGGGAGTGTTCATCTTTATCCAATCCCATAAAGACGAAAGTCTATCATACATATGATCAATACACTGTACCCCCCGATGGACATATCTATCTATTATAGTGCTATTTCTGTCTATCACTATATAGCCATAAGCTATTGCTACGTGTCTAGCTGTTATTACCCCCTCTGGCTTACGATTATCGAGATAAGCTTCTAAATCCACAAAGGCAGTATGAGAGGGCAAGTAGCCCTTGTGAGTATTTTTGAATTTACAAACGCTTCCAGCTGGGGGAAAAATCAACTTTTGTTGGTTGTCGCATGAATTGAAATGAGTTTTTAAGTTGCAAATGTCACTATATTCACTTAAACAATTCAAGCAAAAGTGCTTATTGCGTGAATGTTTTCTGGAGAAAATTCTCATATATTTCTGGAAGTGTTTGATTAAAGCTACATGAGTCTTTCCCAACAATAACAGGGGCACTACCAGTGAATATTTATTACTACCCCTACGACATAAAGTAGCATGATAGGTCCCTTCATGAGAAGTTAAGCAATAAATAAATATTGATATTTTGTTGTCAGACTCGAGTTTGTGGATGTCACTCCACTGGACAGGGAGAGTCACTCGCGAGTAATTGACAAATTTCTGAAGGCTATCACATCTAGATAAATATCGTCTGATTTTATACCAGCCCCAGCCAAGTCTACGACAGAAAAAGGCCGCCAGACATTGAATAAAACAGCTATTTTTTACTCCTCTCGGGTTAAATATCTGATTTTTCCCTCGTAAAGATGTGGGATATTCTATATAGTCTCCTAGGTATCCACGCACTCCATTCTTGCATATTACAATATGAAAACCCTTTATATAATCTAGTATGAAGCCTGATCCCTCGCCCGATGAAATTTCAGTTTCTAATCGCATGCTAAGGTACTCCCTCCATGACCGTAAGAGCCGAGATATATCATCTCGTGTAACTAGTTGCGCGGGAAAAGTTATATAATGCTCACGACTGTCATCCTCTCCCAGTAGCGACTGTCTGCGCAAAATAAGGCTCAGTTCGGCATAAATCCTAAGAGCATTTTCATAAAGTGCTCGTCCTGATAGAACAGTGAAAAACTGTAATATGTGCCTCATAAATGTTGTTGCGAAGGACTGAAGAAATAATATGGGGTCGTGTTTATGAGAGGCAGGAATTGAATATTTTATTCGACAGAAGTGACCTTGAAAACATTCCGACCGACTCGTAATGTGTGGTTCCTCTGAAATGGAATCGTCTCCCATTTCACTCTCTTCCTCATCTGAACAAAAATTTTTTTTACCTGAAGTGAACCTTCGATTAGCAGAGGAGGGGGAACCCAAGAAAGAGTAGTAATGATCCTTGGAAGAGGAGCTGTCACTTGTGGCGGCTGGTCTCCATCCACTGGGACCGGCAATCGGCTCAACTTGCTCTTGTGGGAGTGTTACGGTCGAAGATTCATCGGAGGACACAGACTGATCTGCATAATATAATTAGAGAAAGTTATTTATTATTATTTTGTTTTAGAGCCATACTAGACTAATTATAACTCGAGCAATCTTTTAAAAAAATGTTACTGTTAAAGTATAAAACTGGGAGAAGCTAAGCAATCTATGGAATATATGCGGTTCTCAAAATGATTTTTATTCTTGTTAGTGAGATACTTTATAAACATATCTTAAAAATGTTTGACTGTTAATAAAAATAATTGATTAAGAAAAGAGCGCTGACCTCTTTCTTCCTGGCCCGCCCCCCGGATCATCTGCTTGGAGTATTGCCCCGCCCCAACTGTTGGAAAAAATTATTATTAGCTCAAAGACTTATTTCATTATCTGAAAATAGCAGTTTTAAGAAAACATCAATTCAGAGCAATAACCTGGTAATCTCACCTGTCACGCATCTCCTGCGATGAGCTGTGACATTCGCTACACACACTGATAGCCCGCAGAAACTACAGGAGAAAGTGTGGTGAGCTGCATCCTGAGGGTATAATCGCCCGCATAGGTGGCATCTGCGAGCTGGGTGACGAGTCATATCTGTAAATACACACTCTCACTCTCATATTCCATAAATTATTTAAATTATAGATAATATTTTAATCTCCCATAGATAGAGAAGTTTTTACCTGCTCTAATCTAAGCTGGTAACTTTCTTGAGTGAGCGGGAAGAGCACCTTTCGCCCTAGACGAAAAGGTGAGCGTATTTATAGCACGCTTTTAGGATAGCGTGCTCATAAGATGCTTAATTTTCCCCAAAGTAGAGGTACAGTTTTTCACATCAGTCTCTCTCTATTTTCACGAGAATCTTTTAAACAAAAATCCCTGCAAGTCTATATATTATAAATATAATCTAGAAAAGATTTCTTATTGTCAATAAAGTAAGAGGGATAAAATCTGGGAAGAACTCTTTTCCCGAACGAAAAAATAAGAATTTAGACCGGGCAAGTAGGGAGGATTACGTAAATTGCCATAGTCATGTGAATTTCCCATTTGTATAAAGCCGAGGCGAGGGAAAGATTAATTAATTAATTTATAGATTCTGACCATTGCCAAAACTAAATATTCTTAAAAATAATAATAATAATAATATATTTTTCCCCAAAATAAAAATAAATAGGCATCAGCCGGCAGAAAGTGGCGGGGCCTGCTTCTCTTTGTCTGTGACCTCCATTCGACCCACCACCACCTGGCGTAGGGAAGGTAGTGAAACTGCGTAATATCCAGACGACCTTCACTGTCGGTCGGGCTTTTTTTTCTATGGTCTTCTGGCGGGAGAAGGCCATGCCGCCATTGTTATCTTCATCTCCGGGATAAACTCCCCCCTCCCTCCCCTCTGCTTTGAACTAAAAAGAAATGTTTATATATAAGATGATTCTTCCACAAAAAGGCTCATTTGAGATGGGAAGATGGACAAGGTCTGTACCTTTACAGAGGAAGAGTTGAATATTTTCAGAGAGCCTGCAAGAATACTTGTTGCTGGTTTTAGCGGGGCAGGCAAGAGCAGTCTAGTGGAGCGTTTATGTAAAAAATATGCCGGTTCTTTCGCGAGAATAATCATTTCCAGTCTGGATGATAAAACTCACCCTTTGAAACAAATCACCTCTCTTAGTGAGAAAATCATTTTAGTGAAAGGTCTCATTAACCCGGCGGATTACCAAAATCCCCTTGAGACAGACAATAGCTCTCTGTATATAATTGATGACCTTTTTAATGAAGCAGTTAAGAGTGATGTTATAGCTAATATTTTTACTAGAGGAAGACACGAGCAAATATCCGTAATTCTCATATCTCAAAATTTATTTCCACAAGGAAAATACGCTCGCACGATCACGCTTAATTGTAGTCAATATATTTTATTAAGACAACGAGATCTGTCTCAGTTGGAATGTCTCGGGCGACAAATTTATGGAAAAAATCTAGCCCCGAAATTTGTTGAGATATATCGTCACGTCACTGCGGATAAATACGGCTATCTTCTGGTTGATTTAACCGCTCCAGAGGAAATTCAATTACGAAGCTTCATTACCGGAGAGGGCAACTGTGAAACTGTATACCGCTGGTAAAAACAAAAATGGCCTTAAATTCACATAAAAAGAAAATTCTAGAAAAAGTATATAGAGACGTCAATAGCCCCGGGGGCTTTACTGGGAATGTTAACAAACTTTTTAGAGCAGCTAGGGAGAAAAACGCCTCTATTACTTATAAAGACGTAGTAGATTATCTCTCTTCTCAGAGGGCCTATACTTTGCATAAATTGCAGCCTCTGCGATTTCCCAGACGGAAAATCATAGCCGCTGCCCCTCGCATTATACTCACCTGCGACTTGGCGGACATGACTTTATTACATTCCCACAATGGTGGCATTAAATATATTTTGTTATGCATAGATGTCTTTTCAAGGTTAATGAAGGCGGTAGGACTAGTCAGAAAAAACTCAAAAAGCGTCTTGTCAGCCTTACGAAATATTATAGAAAGCCCCACCTTCCGTGGAATTTCGAGATTACACACGGACAGAGGGACCGAGTTTTATAATCGTCCTCTTCTGAATTACCTAAAAAAAAAAAATATTAAATTATACAGTACCTTCTCGGACACTAAGGCTGCAATAGCGGAACGAGCTATTCGCACGCTTAAGCATAGAATCTACCGCTATATGACTTTAACAAATTCTTTAAAATATATAGAGGTATTACCAGCCATAGTAGAAACTTACAACTCAACTCCTCACTCCTCTCTCAAGAAAGGTCAAACTCCACAACAAGTGCATTCTCTGAGTCTTCCTCGAGACATTCGTCGGCAGTTTGGGCTAATGTATTTAAATGCCCGTCCTCATCAGCCTCGTACTAGTCCACGACTGACTCCTGGAGCGCATGTGCGGATAACTAGCCACCGGGGGATATTTCACAAGAGTTATTGGCCTCAAAACACCGAAGAAATTTTTAAAATCCAATCGGTTGATAATTCGCAAGTAATCCCCACATATTCTCTTATCGACCTGAGCGGGGAAAAAATACTCGGGCAATTTTACGCTCAGGAATTAATAGAAACATCTCTACCTGAATTTTTTCCCATTAAAATATTGAGACGGAGAAGAAAAACTGACGGCAGTAGAGAATATCTGGTGAGCTGGGTGGGTTATCCCCGAAGTGCAGATAGCTGGGTGCACGAGAAGGACATGCAAAATGTCAGACAGGGGTAAGCCCCTAGCAGTGCAACACAGAGAGTTATTAATTTTATTAAACAAACTTCCAGCTAAAGCTCGCAATCGTATTATTAAGGAATTAAAAAAAAAAGAAATTAATTGCATATCTGAGATATTTACTAATTTTCTTAAGAAAAATCTAACAGTAGAACCGACTATTTTGAGCAAATTAAAGAAGTTTAGAGGAGACATTCTCACCGTTGCCCGTAAACGAACTCCACTTTATAAAAAAAAAAATATTCTTCTTTCGAAGCGTGGAGGAGCCATCTTAACTACACTCTTACCTCTGGTCATCTCGCTGATTAGTAGTTTTATAAAGTAAAAAATAATCGAAATGGTGGTAAAGGAATTTTGTCTCATCCCTCGGCTAACCGCCGAAAAATATATTTTTAAAAATGGAACAAATATCTTACCCACTCCTAAGCGCGAATCTCCTTTTCCCCGCCTTCGCAGAAGCACTGCAACCACCACTATGGCGCGTAGGAAGGAATCTTCCAGCCTCTCGAGAGTGAAAGTGAAACCAGCCCAAAGCAAGGATGAGAAGGTCAGCTCCTGCCCCAGCATAGCAACTCGCCCTCATAAGGGTAATTACCGCTTCGAGCTACCACCTCCCACGAGCGGGCACCCACCCGAGCTCTTTGTTGAGACTGGTGAGTCCCCCATAAAAAAAAAAAAAAAAAATAAGCTCGCTCGCTGTAATGCCGCCCGCGGCGGTGGCGGCAGTGGCGGCAGTGGCGGCGGCTGCGGCGGCTGCGGTGGCGGGCGCGCCCGCGGTAGTTGCCGCGAGGAGTCTAAGAGTAAAAAAAAAAAAAATCCGAAACAGAAAATAATAGCCAATAATAATAAACTCCCGCCGGAAATACTTTTATCTTTAATATCAAGAAAAAACAACAGTCTTTCTCTCTCGCCTGAGGACTCTTCCCCAAATTTAAATGAAATAATTGATCTGTATTTCACGAGAGAAGAATTGCCATACGCGAAATCTATGCTGAATCTATTCAAGAATAATTCTTTCATTCGGTGGGATAAGAGAGGTATTTTATTCCCTCCATACCATAATTTAAACATCTTACAAATCATTAAATCTTTGACAAGCAGTCGAGCGTACATCGATAAAAAACTTTTGCCCGTTGTAGGGGAATTAGTGAGCCTTATTAGATTAGAGCCAAGATTTATAAAAAATCACAAGGCGAGAAAACAATTATTAGGCGGTTTTTATGTTAAAAAGACCGCGGAAAAAAAGCCGCTCTGGCTAGCCTATTGAAATTTAAGCTTTCATAAAGTCGAGAGAAGAGCTTTGCCCGCTTTAGTAAATACCGGGACAGGATAGAGACAAGAAGTTCCTTCTCGAAGTGCTATTCATAAAAAAAAAAAAAAAATGGACCAGCCATCAGTTGATTATCCCGAGAGAATTAATCTCCCGTTGAATGAAGAAGGAGAAAAGGACCCCAGTTTGTCGATATTATTACATCAATTAACGTCAAGACGAAAGATTTATCAGCAAGTGTGTTACAAAGCTCGTGTGATACAAAGTTTATGGCAAACCTACGAATCCTTCAAAGTCAATTGCCCCATGACCAGATTTACTAAGACTTTTGATGAAATTGAAAAATTATATGACAATTTTAATCAGAAAGAACTGACGGCTGAAATCAGACGCTTAGAATATGCTACGCATGATTTCCGGGATATGATAGAAGCTTTTGAAGGGGCCCAAAGCTTGTATAAGCACCTTAGACGAATGTCGACCTAGAGAGGTCCCCCAAACCCCTACCAAACCCACCCGCAGGAGTGGGAGGCTACAGCAGCGCGGTATTTAAACCCCGCCGCCGACGTACCGATAAACATTATCCGTCTCACTCCCTCAGCGAGGACTCTAAGGAACCCAACTGTTGACGAGAATGGAATATAAATTTCCAGTAATTGTCGGGGGAATAACGGGTGAAGAATTCCTGGAATATGGGGATTGTATCGTGTATCCCCACAACGCTACTTCTGCTCGCCCCTACGAGCCGGCTCTTTCACTCTGGGAAAAATATCCTTTTTCCAAAATTGAGCGAAAATCGCTAATCCTGGTGAACCGTGCCATAGCTGCAGATCGGGGCACACCCGGGGAAATTGTCCTAAAATCACCCCCACCATGCACCAACACCCTTGATGACAGGCCAGAGGATTTTTTAAGACCCCACCTTGCAGCACTAATATGTCAGTTCTCAGCGGGTCCTTGTCTTGAAAAGAATGAAATTGCGCAACAGCAATTAGAGCGTAGTCTCGACACGCATTATGTACGCGGTTTGAGCAAGGACACGCAACAGAATCGACGAATTTGGTTTAAATTATGTCTGGTGTCCCTGGGACGGGCGGTGATAGCCAATGGCAACATCAAACGGGTAATTTTACCCCAGTACATTGGCATGAGCAGAAAACAGGCCGATGAATGGCACACTGAATATCTCCCTCTCATTAACATATTTCAAGACATATTACTGAAACGGGAAATTCAGACATGCTTGCTCGTACCGTCAGTGAGCCCATACTTGGCAGTACCTAAAATCATCCTAGATGAGGTGGAAATTGAACGCGGCGCCTCCCCCGAAGCTCTAGAACGGGAAATACTACAGCTGTCTGTGGAGAAGCAAGGCACTGGCAGCATCAGCGGTGGCAGCAGTGCCGGTGGCGGCAGCGGCAACAGCAGCAGCAGCAGCAGCGGCGGTGTCAACGGTGCTGACGTCGGACCAGCCGGTGGGATTGGAACTAAACGAGACAGTGGCATGCGTGAAATGGACATGCCTGATGGAGTCGAGGTCACTTCACGCGGAAAACGCAAACGACAGCACGATGATGTGGATATTTTATTCCTAAATGCTGTAACTAATAAAAAAATAAAAATGTAAACTCTTCAAACTAAAGTTTTTTTAAGCCTTTAAAAAATATATATAATGGTCTATATTTTGTATTTGCCTCATACTGTCTCTGTCCCTCAACATGGACAGAGGGGGTCCGGGGAAATATATCTATTTGAGCAGTTTAGAAAATATTGACATTTTCGACAATACAGCTTCGGCCTTTCAAAATATAATTACTGCAACGCCTTTAAATCCATCCTTGAACTACGAAATAGCCTTGCTTAATGTTTTGTATCCCAAAAAATTCAATGTTCTAACAAGAGACGATGCCGAATGCGGTATTGACATTATACAAAATCACATTACTGAAACAGGAATAAGTACAGAAGAAATAGTCCATCACTTTCTACCAAAAAATGATGTGTTATCGACAGATGCCAGCCATATTATTGAAGAAATTAATCGACAGCTAACAGCAGATTTAAAAAAAGCCTTTAGAGATAATTATTCGGCACATTTCCCGAAAGGGAAAATACTCAATTATGATGTCGGAATTGGGAGGGTTTTAGTTTCGACGAGATCGCGAACCTTTACGGGAAAAAACAATGCTGCCACTTCATTTAAAGCTCAATTTAAACCGAGAATAGCTCGGGTGCTTGGGCTTAGCAGCGCTGAAAAATATTATTTATTTCGTAGTGACGCGCCCGAGGGGACCTCCTTCCCCAAGCAGATTGCCCCATTCAAACCTGATCCCACTGCCGGAGTTGATTATGTTTTAATATATAGTGATATTGTGGAACCGCAAATATACGGTAGTCAGTTAGTCAATATTCTGGATGCTTTCGCCTTTCAGGAGAGTTATTCAAAAGGTGCTCATCCTATGATGTACAAACCTCTATGCGTAACTAAATTAGATAAAATAGCTATCAAAATGACAGATCAGTTTGGTCGTAATCTGTCTTTTGAAAGCGGTCATTCCACTACCGTAGTGTTACATGTAAGACCGATAAATAAATAGAACCAACTCTGCGTAAAAATGGTTATTGTTTCTCTAACCGCCAAACATGCGTGTACCCTTTCAAGTGCCCTCTGAGCAGGAATTTCGGAGTTTATTCTCCCTAAAACCCTCCCAGGTGGGAGGTGGTCTGGGAGATATACAAACTTTTCACGCGCCATACAGAGTCCGAGGTGGGGGATTTTTTTCGGCTTTAGCGGGCCTAGCTAAAAGAGCTTTACCTTTTCTTTTCAGAGTGGCTGCGCCAAGTGCAGTAGAATTTGGAACTAAAATGCTCGATGATTATCAGTCTGGAAAAACAGACATGAAAGCTGCTCTTAAATCTCACGGGATAGATGCTTTAAAAGGTGTTGCAAAGAAGGTTATTACGGGCGGCAGAGTAAGCAGGGTGACTAAGCGACGGCTGAATAATAAATGCAAGTTAAATAAACGCCGACGAAGCCGAGTTGCTTATAAAACGGATGTATTCTCTCTCGTATAAACAGTTGCTTATTAGCCATGGCGGGTGTCGGGGCTGAAAACAGTGGACTCAAAGTCCCGTTAAATGATTATTCTTCCAGCGTCATTAATCAATTCCCGCGACCGCATAGACTGAGACAAGTTGAGAGTTCCATAGCTCGCACTCAGAGTTTTGATACTCTACCAGTAAACCTTCCTCTCTCTCAAAAACTAAAAGATAATTTTCTAGAATTTAGAATTCCTGGAGTTCCCGGAGCATTTCTAGATTTAGGCAAAATAGTTATAGAATTTAGAGTGACTCTAACAGAGGCTGATGGGCAAAGTCCACTAGGGGAAACAAGCAACATTGCACTGATCAATGGATTTTCCAACACGTTATTTAAAAGTGTCCAGTGTTTCCTGGGCGAGCAAATAACGGAAACAAATTCTAGTTTTAATTACTGGTCATTCATTAAACTCTGCAGCTCAGTAAAACGAAGCCAGTTGCCGAGTATCGCCCGACTGGGGTATCTCTTGCCCGACTTTAAAGGAGGAGAAGGTATAACTAAATTGTTCGATACAGCCTATTTCGCCCGCACATCGGCAAAAGAACCACAGATACTGACAAAGAATGATAAAGAACAGGGCATAACTCTGTGTTTTCCCTTGGCTCTGGACATATCCACTCTGGACCAATATCTGCTTGACAATATCGATTTAAAAATTAGGCTGGAATTATCCCCTCAAGCGTGGACTCTGAAAACAGACGATGATGCCAGCACATACCAGCTCCATATTAATTACGCTAAACTGTGGCTTAATAGGGTATACCCATATACATCAGCTTATATGGCCTTGAACAAGTCTCTAGCCTTAGACGCAAAGCCGATAATATATACTTTTAATCGCACTCTAAGTAAAAATTATGTGCTAGGTCACAATCAAACGAGCCTCCTAATAGATCAGCCATGGGGTCATGTAATTCCCGCCAAAATTTTCATGGTAATTTTGCCCATGACAGCCTATGCAGGAAAACATAAGGAGAATGGTCTATATTTTGAGCATGGGGATCTAGCCAGTTTATCTGTATGTATTAATAATAATACAGTTTATCGCATAAGCAGTGATTTCCCCCATCATTATAGTAAATTATATTATGAGGCAATTAACTCTCTGGGCATTGAGGAAGAAAATTTAATTCTCTATGAATCATTCGCCTCCGGGCGAACCATCAATATTTTCAATTTAACCGACAGCCAAGTGGAAGACGCTCTCCCGATTGAAAAATCTGGTAACTTGAGAATTGAATTACAGTTCTCTAAGCCCGCCCCTCATAATAAGGTAGTTTTATTATTTGCTCAGACCACTGGTGTTTTATCCATCGACCAGAATAGATCTGTTCATTGTGATGTGCGAGCATAAATAAAAAATGAATTGCGCAGAAATAAATAATAGTTTAATTCCCGCCCTAGGAAATAAAGTCACATATATTGGCTGTTTCACTATAGACGCTCTACAGCAAATAAGATTAGATGACTATCCCTCAGACAGGCCCATAGTGCTTGTAAGTAATATTCTTCCTTCGTACAGCTCAAAAGTAATGGGTCATTTTTTTTCTCTTCTCTTGGACAAGAAAAATAGTCTATCCTTCTTCTTTGACAGTTACGGGAAAAAACCAGAGAATTATGGCATAAATTTAAAAAAAAATTTTAAACTAAATAAAATTAAATATTTATATCGTTTATCTGGCAGAACACAAAGTGATTTTTCACTCACTTGCGGTCTATATGTTATGATGTTTATTCATAAAGCAAGCCTTGTGGGATTAGAAAGAGCTTTATATTTTTTTAAAAAAAATTTCTCGGAAAAATCGCTTTTTATCAATGACAGATTAGTGATAGCATATGCTAGAGAGAATTTTAAAATGTTACCTCCTTGTGAAAATACATTTTGCCTAAGTAGACAAGGTTATCTTTGTGCTTCCCTCTGTGAGGAAGGTCACCTCTGACGAGAGTATCCCCCAAATACCCCTCCTGGCTGGTAAGGCCCTCTCTGAGCTGTATATAAGAGCCCGCTGAAGCTGTCTTCCCCGCAAAAGATAGAGGCTGACCTCTCCATAGCCTTTTACTCTCATCATGGTGAAGGAAGCAGACATTCTCGATTCTGGTAAGCGAGACATTTTATTTTGCTAAAAACTTCTCTTTGAATATTAACGAAACAAACGAGTGCAAGAGACTTATAATAATTTTTAAAGTTGAGTCTCTTTTTTCAACAGTTTTCACTGGACCAGTCAGAATTTGTAAAGTTTTTGATTTTATCGGCTGGTAGATTGGATACTTCTCTTTGAATATTAACGAAACAAAACGAGCGCAAGAGACTTATAATAATTTTAAAGTTGAGTCTCCTTTTTTTTTCTTCAACAGTTTTCACTGGGCCAGTCAGAATTTGTAAAGTTTTGATTTTATCGGCTGGTAGATTGGAAGGGAAGGAACACACCGGCTTCAAACTCCTAAAGCGGTGTCATTGTGATGATAGCAGGAAACGCAAACATAGACTTCCTCAGGAAAGGGTATGTCTTTCTATGTTCCCTCCTTTGGTAGATTAGAGACGAGTCCCACTCCTTTATTTGAAAGTGATAAATATGTTCTCTTTATGACTTACAGCCTGTGGAAGATGGGATCAGTTCATCTGATATAGAGGAGCCTATGAAGAAAGAACCAGATCTCGACAACGATGAAACGCAGAGCCTTCCCTCATGTCAGTCTGATGACCTCGTTGTGGACCTCTCTACGCTCGATACTGCTCAATCTGATGACTCTGTTGAGGTCACTGCCGCAGCAGGTGCTGAACAAACTGGCGACCTTGAAGCGCACCCTGACGGTCAGTCGGAGAAGGAAGGGAAAACCTCCGACGTGAGAGTAAATGCTGGAGACGCAGTAAAGCCAGCAGAAGGGGTAAAGACCGCAGACGGTGTAAAGGCAGATGATGTACCTGAAAAGGAAATCATTTTCGAGCGGGAGGTTATCAATCTTACAGAAAGTGAACAGGAGGAGCGCAGTCATTCAGTCTAACCAGTAAAACTCGCACAGTTTCGCCCCTTTGCTCGCGCTAAAAAACTTTGCACAGCTTTTTTTGCCCTTTTGTATGTGAATTAATAAAAATATTGACAAACTCTGATTTTTATTTACATATAACTATATATTACTATCTTCTCTAGTCTAAACATATATATATATATATATAAACAATATCGCACCACTTAAGCCTCTCCCCATCTGAGAGTGGGTAAGAGGAAAATGTATATGTCAAAGTTCCTATAAGAGCTCTATCAGCACAAAGGTCTTCCCTAGATGACCTTTTCTCACTGCTTTAAGCCTCCCCCACCTGGAAAGATCTAGCAGCTGGCAAGAATAAACACTACCGTAGTACCCGGAAGAACCTTTTTTTTTTTTTTTTTTGCTGAGGTACGGACGGGCGAGCAACACTCCCTCGGGGGACCAGCTACCCATCCATTACCGCGTTCTTTAAACCCAGCAGTGTTGTTGTGAAGTAGCAACAGTCGCGTCAGTGAGTCGCAGCCCCGGGAAGGGGGGGGGGGGACTCCCTCGGAGATGGTAAGCTTGTACCCAGTCACCTGAATCCTTTGTACTGCCTCTCCCATCTATCAGAGTGATTGAGTTTGGGGAGTCAGAAGTGATCATTACCTACCTTCTTATACTTAGTAATTACACAGAAATAAGCCTCTCTCTCTCTATCCCCTTGGGGGATGTTTAAACATATTAAACTTGTACCCCTGACAGCACCTGTGCTTATGAAGACCACCCATTATCACATTCTTTTTCCACACTCATTATCCTGGGAATCTGCCCACCTGCTCACCTGAATCCTTTTTTGTACTGCCTCCCCCATCTATCAGAGTGATTGAGTTTGGGGTGTCAGAAGTGATCATTACCTACCTTCTTATACTTAGTAATTACACAGAAATAAATCTCTCTATCCCCTTGGGGGGATGATTAAACATATTAAACTTGTACCCCCTGACAGCACCTGTGCTTATGCAGACCACCCATTATCACATTCTTTTCCACACTCATTATCCCGGAATCTGCCACCTGCACACCCGAATCCTTTGTTCTACTTTATGTACCTACTTATTAATGTATAGGAATAAGTCTCTCTATCCCCTTGGGGCATGATTAATCATATTAAACAATTACCCTGTCAGCCCTAAGGTCATACAGACCCCATCATTATCTCATTTTCCATGGTCATTATCCGGCAGTGTTCCTAGATCGACCAAAAAACAGACCCGGACGGCAAGATGTTATGAAAGAATTTATATACCGTTTCACGAACTACGGGTCGCAACGGAAGATCCACGAGACGGTTCCAATTATCAGCCCAAGTGTACAACGGAAACTGACTACAGACCGGTGCCACGTCAGCTTCCATAGTCACCCAAACTAAAATATTCAATTTTCACGCCCGCGGATTTGAAACCACTGTAAGCACGCGCAACATATCCACGCATATATGGCGATCACTCCCCTTAACACACTCGCACAGGTATTGATACGTCTCACTAACTGGATTACCTGCCACTCGCAGGTATTGCACATATGTATGCTTGCCAAAAAGAGCAAGCATTGATGCATGAAAATCTAATAATCCCAAACCCCCCTTGCGAACACTTAAACTAAGCACACTGCGTCGTAACCAGCAACAACGACTTCCCGAGATAAACCGAAAAACATGCACCAATAAACGTGTCTCATCTCTTGGACACAACAAGGACACACGCACTACATGCCTCACTTTAGCATATAGGATGTAATTAGTAACTATCACCCGCTGATGTAACCTTAGCATACCGACACGCCGGATAACGTTATCAACCACCATCTTGGAATTGAGCGCATGTCCTTCAGTTCTACTAGCCGCCTGAATTATCACGCATATTTCCAAAGATTCACGCACAACCCACGGACTCTCCACGGAGAATGGACCTCGTTGCCACGGCCCTAAAAGTAAGAGTCCAGACTTATCCTTAGTACACAATATGATCTACGGCAGACAAACTACCGGCATCTGTAAGCATGAGCGTTGTATCATCAACATAGCCAACAATATGGATAGGCCTACTGCACTGCCCATTACATGAATTCTGCTCACACCTGGCTGCCAGTGCCCAATATAATGGCTCTTGATAAATAGCAAATAAAATTTGTGATAACGGGCACCCCTGGCGAATCCCATGATGCAAACATACGGACGTACCTAACTTCCCGTTTACCTGGACGCGCAAACTCGCGTCAGTATACAAAGACATAACCCACTTAACAATCGTTCATGTGAAACCCAGCTGCTCCATTATCATTTTCAACACAAGATGATCAACGTTATCAAATGCAGCCTTCCAGTCTAACACCAAAATCCCTCCCCCCTACCCATTTCACTTTGGTGGACGCGAACAAAATCACCAAGTACCTTTTGGCCTAAATACAGCGATCGTCCCGGGATACCAGCTTGACCTGGATGTAAAACCTTCTCTAAGATGGGTTTAAGGCGATTGCACAAAATTTTTGCATATAATTTATAGTCAGTGTTTAACAGGGTAATCGCCCTATAATCATGTATATCAGTACATTAGTTTTTTTTCGGAACAAGGACCACAATACCGACACAGACACAGACACGGAAGCCGCCCAGCCACCGTGGAGAGAAGACGTCGTCGTTCCTGCTCTTCAGTTATCCTGAGTAATTCTCGAGCTGAGCAACTCTGAACACTGTTACTCGAAATTTTTCTTGGGTTATCCTGAGTTGTTCTTCACCAGAGCTGAGAGGAAACTTGCTTCCAGTCACTTCGAGCCCCATCCCATCAAGAGGGTAAGGTGGTGACTTGCTTGCTGTTCACCCCTCTCTTCCCCATCCCCCCATCCTTCCCCTTCCTCCCCTCACCCAAACATCTACACTGGCCCACACACTAACACACTACATACATTGCTGTCCTTCTGACTTTCCTATCTTCTTTCTCGGAAACTTCGCTTTGGCGAGTTAACACAAGGCATTTTGACCATCCAATAGCCCGTGTGGTTTTTTAAAATCCGGCCGATCTTTGCCTTGGGCCCTTTCCCCCTCACCATTCGAAGGTAGGCTATCTTAGGGGCTGACCTTCAAAAGTCAGCTGAAATAGGAAGTTAGACTAACACTAAGGAAAGACCCTTTTTGTTAAAGTAACTTCTCTGCCAGATGTACTTTCCTGGACATCATGGCGCGGATAAGAGTAAGATTACGGGTTGATGACAACCAAAAGTCAAGGAAAGAAATTCTAGCATGTATTTGCTCAAATTCAACAGTTGTTCCAGTGGATGTTTTTACAACTCTCGCTGGGGTAGTACTTCTCCTCTCTTCTGAAAAAGAGTTACTTCAACTACTTAAGCAGGACGTCCTGGACAAATTGAAGACTTTGGGTATCCACCCAATTGCACCTGAAAGCTATCAAGCACAACGAACGGTGTTTGTTGCCAGAATTAACAGCATCATGAGAGATAGCACAGTGAATGAACTTCTTGCTGACTTTAATGCAGAGAATTCTGAATTTCATGCTGTGCAAGCACATAAATTTTCTAAACCTGGCAACAAATAGGAAACATTAAAATTAATAATTGAGACATCTGAAGAAGCCAAACTAGTGTGCCAAAATGGCTTCAAATGTTGTTGCACAAGATGTACACCTGACCAAATCTCTCTTGAGCGGTTTGTCAGTGTGACACAATGTTACAAATGTTACGCATTTGGGCATACCACCAACAAATGCAGTACCCAAGCACTGATTTGCAGCATATGCTCATGTGATAACAAAACTAAACCCAAGTGTGTACTCATCATGCTGTTTCTGCTATCTGTCCCTAGAGGAAAAAGGAAATGCAGAAAATTTTAGAAGCTAAGAAACTGTCCACTTCTAAGAAGACCACTCCCCAGGCACCTCCAACAATGTCCCAAACTTCCTTCCCAGCTTTGCCTGGATCTAGTGGGACTCCTCAGGTCTCTACTACTGGTTCCAATGTTTGGAATTCTGCCCCTCTTGGAGTGCCCCAATCTAACCCTCACCTACAACATACACAAACGCAACAACAAGGTTCAGTCTCACCTCCCATGTCTCAGGTATCCTCAGCCGGGGATATGACGAGAGCACAACTAATGTATATGATGGAGAAAGACATTGCAGGTGGGGACATTCAACTCTGCTCAAAGGTTTTAAATGATTTTTTAATGGCTAATGGGATCACTCCCATTACTATCCCATGTTCCCTACTCTACTTCTACAAATAAGTCTAATTCATCCCTTGTCCAGGGATCACCCACCTCGCATAACCAAGATGTCAACTCCCCTCAACCCGATGAGTCAATACCTGACCCTAACGATGCCCAGAGATTGGTGCTTACTCTTCCGCTATTGCAGCTGATCCTGATGAACGGGAACTTTCCCAAGGTAATTCAAATGGCCTACCAAATTTCCCCTTGGAGCCTCCACAGTCTCCCATTAACTCTCACGAGCCTCTGCTTCCTGAAACTGGGAATATCACACCTCAGTTTTCTGATGATGACTCTAATGACTCTAATGATTCTGTTAATATTACCAATTCTAGTGAAGATGGTGACACTTTCAATACACAAGCAACTACTCAGAACTTCCCTCCTCCCCTTGACGAGTCCAGCAGGGATAGTGAGTATACCAAAAAATACATTACTTGTAGGCGTTCAGTCCGCAGTACACGTCCGAAGAGCAAGAAATAATGGGGATTACAATTTTCCAACTTAATATTCAACATTTCTTTAATAACCGTTACCTCCTTGAGGTTGAACTACATAATTACAATCCCGATGTTATACTCTTGAATGAGACAGCTGCAAGAGTTGATCAACATTACGTGGTTACTCTAATGTGGAGAAATCGAGAGGACCCTATAGTGGTGTAGCCATCTTAGTTAAATTAGGCTATACACTTAAAAATATTCATGTTGATGAAGATAACATTCTTGCAATAGAAATGACAACGTCTCATGGCCAACTAGTGATAGGAACTGGATATTTTCCCCCAAGACAACAATATATAGAGTCAGTTCCTCTACATAGGATATTAAGTAGAAATATTCCAACAATTCTAGCGGGAGATTTTAATGCTCAGCACCCTGCCCTCTTTAACTGTGGAGCTGGTATTCCACTGGGTGACTTAAAAGGAAAACAACTATTTAATATCATGACAGCCAGAAACTTGTCATTTCAAGGCCCATTCTTTAAATCGTATATTGGACCTCATCCAGGGACACCAGATATAGTCCTGACAAACAGAGACTGTGACCTCTTTCATTGTCGTATCTCTCCTGGTGGAAACGTAGGAGTTGACCATATCCCTGTTATAATGCAACTACAAACTTCTCCATTTAGAATACCTGTACCTCCTAAACTCAATCTTAAAGAGGTACTTGTACCTCCTGCCATGGTAGACATAGGTCTCAGACACTACCATGACAGACATAGGTCTCAGACACTACCATGACAGACATAGGTCTCAGACACTACCATGACAGACAGGTCTCAGACACTACCATGACAGGTAGCCAAATCCGGGTCACCATCTGGAAAACACCAGGATCGGGACAAGACCGGGTCACCATCTGGAAAACACCAGGACTGGGACAATACCGGGTCACCATATGGAAAACACCAGGACCGGGACAATACCGGGTCACCATCTGGAAAACACCAGGACTGGGACAATACCAGGCCACCATCTGGAAAACACCAGGACCGGGACAATACCGGGTCAACATCTGGAAAACACCAGGACCGGGAAAATACCGGGTCAACAAGAAGGTATATAATAGGGACAATAAAATACAAGGCAGTTGCCTCTCAGATGCCGAGGTGAGTGTTTGTATGCTCCGCGCCTGGCCAACATTGCCTACAAGATGGAGGGAAGCCAGCGACGGGTTAATTAATACCGTCTGTGTGGAGCTTTTACAAGGATCTTTGTTGGCTTCTAATATCGACGTCCTCCTACTTCAAATCCTGCGAGATACATACAAGATCTCCTATGATGACATCTATGGTGTTTCTGTGAACGGTGTTTCCCGAGTTTTCGTCAAGTTTACGACTCCTACGGTGTATGAGGAGGTTGTTCAACTATATCAAGATCTACATTGTCAGGTGAGCCCAGCTGTGGCAGTGTGTCTCCGGGACGTGTCCCACACTTATACATGGTTCAAGCTTCGAAATGTTCCTTTCGAAGCTGATGAGTATGCAATCCGTCAGGCCTTCACTAAATTTGGGACGATCCATCAGGCTACAGCAGGGGTATGGAGTCATGGCACATTTGACGGTAAACATGATGGGTCATTTTCAGGAGACGCTTGTGTATCATTTCCAGTCACTTCCTGCAATATCCATTGTGGGAGGTAACTGGAATTGCGTTACACGACGTCGGGATGTGGAACCCAGGGGGAGTGGGTTGTATTCTCAACTTTTGGGTGATATTTTGCAAGGGGTTGCATTGTGCGATGTGGGAGGTGACGTAGCTGGTGGGGTGGATTTTACTTTTGTCCAGCAGGGTTACGTGGCGCGACTCGATAGGATCTATGTAGTGCGTGCTATTGACATACAGAGTGTCCAGACATGTGATGAACATTTTACTGATCATCGTGCAGTATTGGTAATTCTCGCTTGGGCTGGTGTGCAACAAGTCGTTCCTCGGTTTTGGAAATTAAATGTTAGTCTTTTAAAAGGGGATGAAATTCATGATTTATTTCGTCGGATGTGGTCTCAATTATGGAATAATGGGATGGGTGTCATAGATATTCTAGAGTGGTGGGATGTAAGGGGTAAACCCTGTATTAAATCCTTTTTTCGGGCGATGAGTAGAGGCGATACAATTGTGTTATGGGAAGTTGAATTACTTACGACGTCAATTACGTGCGTGTTACGAGCTGCAGAATATCCGGTAACCACCATCACCGCCCTGAAAGCAGAAATGTCAGATTTATGAAATCATTTATTTCAGGGGGCGCGAATTGCGGTGGGAATTGATGAAGTTCTTTGGGGAGACTGACCATCTGCGTATGTCCTACGTGAACAAAGTCAGCGTCGTCGGGCGTTAAATATAATGGGTTTTACAGTGCGGGATGGGGTTGAGTCCTTCCCGTCGGGTACGACGATCATGGATACCGATCATATGAGTTTTTATGCTGACATAGTTTACCGTGATACATTTAATGGTAGTCGAGATCGTAATGTTGCCATGGATGTTGTCCAGTCGCGGGTGACTCATAAATTAATAAAGGATGAACAACTATATGCTATGCAGGACATGAAAAAAGGAAAATCGCCTGGGTCAGACGGGTTGCCATGTGAATTTTATTTAGAATTCTGGGGCGAGTTACGTGGGTTTCTTGTTCGGTTATTAAATAGTATGAAAAATCGGGGTTGTTTAAGGGGCGTGATCGCCATATATGCATGGATATGTTGCGCGTGCTTACATTGGTTTCAAATCCGCGGGCGTGTAAATTGCATGTTTTAGTTCGGACGACGTTGGAAGCTGATGAGGCACCGGTCTGTAGTCAGTTTCTGTTGTATGCTTGGGCTGATAACTGGAACCGTCTGGTGGATCTTCTGTTGTGACCCAACCATAGTTTGTGAATCGGTATATAAATTCTTTCATAACATCTTGCCGTCCGGGTCTGTTTTGTGTACATGACGGTTATGCGATATTTCGTTCTGTAGCGATTGTGGGATTGAAGAAACTTCTAGTCTATTCGATTTGATTCGCCGGTATGGTATCCCGGCCCGGGTCTCTTCCATTTTGGTGACCCGGCATTGGCTCCCCAGGTAGGGAAGAGTCGTTTATCTTTTCTTGCACCTGCGTGGCAGGTCTTCAGCAGGAAGGGGGGGGGGGGGTACCTCACCGGCTCTATGGCCAGATGACGTACCAAACGTTAGTGTGCACTAACAGCGGCTGGTGTGCAGTGCAATGGAGGCCCAAAGCAGGCCCTCACAGCCACTTCAGCGGGGGGGGGGGGGAGCGGATGACGTGCAACGACTGGAAGTAAGGTTTCCAAGTCTCTGATGGCTAAGTACACAAGATGTGCTGCTTCATCCTCTCGGGCCTGCTCCACTGGGGTCATTGGGAAGTGTCTACGGCGAAGGGGCATCGTAGCCGGGCAGTCTAACAGGTAGTGCACCAAGGGCTTTGGAACCATTAGGTCACAATGGGCACAGAGCTCCTCTCGTGCCCGTTCAACAATCCGTGCAGTGGTGGGATACCCTAAGCGTAGGCGGTGGATATGCACCCTCAGTTCTCTGGACTGTGCCCGAATACTTGGAGGGGGTGTCCTGTGAGTCGCCCTGACATACCAGCGGAGGCTCCGTGAGTCCCCAGGGTCAGGGAGTGGGCGCCTGGCTGCACCGGCAGCCCACAGAGCAATCTGGCTGAGGCTGATGGAGATTGCAGCACGTGGCTGTGCCTCGAGGGTTGCAGTCCTAGCAGCCTCATCTGCAGCATCATTGCCAGGGATACCCACATGGCTCGGGATCCAGTTGATGGTAGCCCTGCGACCCTGGGCCATGAGAGTCTGCAGGTCACCCCGGATGGATGTGATTAAGTGTACGTTGTCCTTTGGCGCTTAGATCGCTGCCTTGGAATCAACGTGGATGATGGGGGATGCTGATGGTCTGCAAGAGCATGCTGCAGAGCTTGATGGATGGCAAAGAGTTCGGCCTGGAGGATGGTGCAATGGTCTGGGAGGCGCCAACCTGCTGTCAGATTGCTGTGGAATATCCCAGCAGCTGTGCGGCCTGCCACTGGGTCTCTGGAGCCATCGGTGTAATATGGCACACACCCTGGGCCTTCCGCACCCACAATGCTAGCCGAGGCAAGTCGTTGCAGAATGCCCTGGGTGCAATGCCTCTTGCTGTCTGGTAGGGTTGTCCAGTGCACTGCCAACAGCTCTGGTGCCTAAGGGGACGGCACCGTGTAGTTTGCTGCCAGTCTGTCGCAGCCACCCGCCTGGAGCAATGTCATGGGCAGGAGCTTCCGTGTGGCATCTGCTACCGACCACACCCATCGGCGGCCGGGATGCAGTGGAATGACCTGTCCCTGGCGGACCCGTAAATCCCTCATCAGTTTGTCAGCCCCTGGGAGCCGGAGATACTTTGCGATCCTCTTGGCAGCTACCAGATGGATCCTGTCTTCAAGAGGCTGTAGCTGCACCTCAAGGTTCAGAGCCACTGCATTGGCCCACCTAGGAGCCCCCAGCATGGCCCGTACAGCTGTGTTCTGGATGACACAGAGGGATTTTATGTTTGTGGGCCTGGCGTGAACCAGAGCAAGTGCCCCATAGTCAACGAGGGAGCGTATTGCCTGGATGTAGAACAACCTCATGACCTCGAGGCTGGCCCCAACCCTAGGGTTGGCCATGGCACTCAATGCCCTGACCCTCTGCAGAGCCCTCTCTTTAATGTGGCGCACATGTTTCTGGAAGGTGAGGTGCCTGTCAATGTAGATGCTAAGGTACCTATAACTGTGAACCCACTCCAGGTCGATGCCCAGGACCCGCAGCCTCTGACTGGGTACCCTGGTGCGAAGGATCATGGCTTTGGATTTTGCCGCAGATATCTTGAGCCCCAAGTGACGGCAAGTGGAAGCCAGCAGATCGAGGTCCTCCTGGGCACGCTGCAAAAGCCGGCGCTTCCTAGGTACGACAAGTGCCAGGTCATCGGCATAGCTGAGGAGGAAGGTGCCTCTGGAGAAAGGCAGGCACACCAGCTGGTGCATCAGTACATTGAACAGGGTGGAACTAAGCACCCCGCCATGTGGAGTGCCGTTGTCCAGGGTCTTGAGAGAAGAGGCATGCCCCTGGAAGCGTACCTGGGCCTGCCTGTCCTGGAGATAGGAACGAAGCCATGAAAGCAGCCTGCGTTTAACCCCCCTGCAGGCCAAGTGTGAGAGGATGGCAGGTGCACTGGCTAGCTCAAAAACTTTCTCGAGGTCAAGAAAGACAACAATGTGGGCTTGGGCGTCCGACCCAATGCCGGTCAGTAGAGTGGTAAGGCTTTCGAAAGTGCCCACTCCTCTGGTGAAGCCATAGAGGTGTTTATGAGGAGGGCCAAGCTTCCACCTCAGGCGCTCCAACACCATCCTTTCAGACACCTTCGAGATGCAACTGGTGAGGGAGATGGGTCTCACACTGCCAGGATCCCCAGGCTTAGGAATCGGTATGATGTCAGCCTCCTTCCATTCGACAGGGAGTTTGCCAGCTCGCAAAGTCCGGTTGACGACCACCAGGACAGCTGCATGTCCAGAATGGCCAGACCGAGTGATCATGCCATACGCGATACCATCATGCCCCTGTACAGTGTCCCGATGAGATGTGAAGGCTGCCAGGAGCACCTGGTCTGTGAAGTCTTCATCCATGACGTCCTTAGCCTGGCATGCCGCTTGGATCACCATCATCCTTCTAGGAAGGAGGGTGGCTTGGAGGCCCCAGAGATCCTGAGGCAGTTGAGCCATGCCCGCTCTGGAGGTGAAAAGGTCCACCAGTCGTTCTGCCTCCGTTGCTGGGTCTGGGTGCAGCCGAGCTACACTGCGACACTGCCCAGTGGCCAATCGTAATTTGATCCAAATCTCAGATAAGGTGGAGGAGTAGCTGAGGGAGGCACACCACTCGAACCATTTAGCCTGCTGGACCCTGTGTGAGACATGGCGTGCATGCCGCACCACTTCCCTGAGCAGATGCATGGACTCAACCGTGGGATTATGCCTGTGCATCTTGCGTACGACATTGATGCGGTGGTTCTGCTCCCTGATGTCCTCATTGTAAAACCACCAGTCACGTTTACATGACCCTCCACCTGTAATCTTAGGTATAGCTGCCTCAGCTGCACATGTGAAGGCCACCTGCAAGCTTTGAGCCGCCTCATCTGGGTCTTCCGAAAGAGGAGACTCTGCCCACCAGCGCTCGATGACCTCCTGGAAGCACTGCCAGTCGGCCTTTTTTAGATTCCATCTGGGTGTAGGTGTGGGGAGCGGGCACAGCTGGACCATCATCATGGTGACCACTGCAAAGTGATCACTGGTGAGACGGGAGTGGACCTCCCATCTTGCACTCGAGAGCAACCGCCTAGAGATGAGTGTGACGTCCAAGCGGCCACCGTAGTGATGGGTTGGCTCACCATTGTTGAGGAGGGCGATCTCAGGGACCTCCTCCAGCACAGCTGCAAGGTGCCTCCCAGCTGCGTTGGTAGGAGAGACAGAAGAAAGTATTGGGTGGTGGGCATTGACATCCCCAGCCACAACAAGACCCTCCCATGGGGCGAGTTCTGCCACCTCTGAAATGTCAAGGGCGTACCTAGAGCTTCTGTAAATGTTGTAAACCATGAGAGGTCCATCTGGCAGGTGTAAGGTGACAGCCTGAACCTCCACGCCCTCCCCACAGTTGATGGGGTCAGTGGAGATTGAATAAGGGATAGTGGTCCTGACGTAGATCATTGTGCCCTTGCCAGTCCCTTCCAGGCGCTGAAGGTAGGCCGAGAATCCCGGAATACATGGCTGCATTTGATGTGATGAATTTGTAAGTGTCTCCTGGAACAGGAAGACATCAACCTCATCCTCAACTGCAGCTTAAATCACTAAGTGAATTTTCCGCTGCAGCCCGCAAATGTTCCACTGGAGGATCTTCAAGGGCCGCAGAGGTGGCCCACTGATTCCATCTCTGCCTGGGACTCCTCGTCTGTTGTTGGCGACTCCGGGGCCTCCTCCATCACGGACTGGAAGGACTCCTGGATGATGGCTTGAAGTTCCATTGAGTCTTTCCTGTCCAGTAGGACCACGCCCAGCATCCATGACAGGAGCTGCCTGCAGGCGCCCCTGTCCTCCGCCGACGGCAGCAGGCGACAGAGGAGTGCTGAGATGACCCCGATGGTTTTCTTCAGTCGATCCGGAAATGATTCGACCATTACCTCTGCAGGCATTGAGCTGGATGACCCGTCGAGTCGGGGCTGGGTCACTGGGTATGTCTGGGTGGTTGTCGACACTGCAGCAGCATAAGCTGGGTGCACCCTGGGCCCGGCCTGAGTGGCCATGGGCTTCCAGGTCCCATGGCGGGGAACCTCTGCCTGACTCTGGCCGCTCACAGTAGTGGCCTGCCCTTGGGAAGAGGCATGCTGGTGGTAAGGCAAGGAATGTTGGTGCCCAGCATGTGGCTGTTTTTCCCAATGATTCTGTCTTCTTGGCCACCTTGCCATCTGACCCCGCAGTTGACCGCGCTGCTGCAAACCAGTGCCTGCCCCCTGATGCCACCGCTGAGAGCCCAGTGCTGGGAACTAGCTGGTATTGCCCTCTTGCGGTATCTGGGGAACCGTGGTTGGAGCCCATACCGACTGTTGCTGGGCGGTTCCAAGGCTGGGTGGCGTCGGGGCTGTTGGGCCGTTCGGATGACGAACCTGCTGCCAGAGCTGCACCATCACAGGACAGCTCCGGTTCCAGGCATGGTGCCTCTTTGAGCAGTTGGCACACTTGGGCTCTGGCCGAAGGGCTTCGCCAGTTGGCTGTTTGAGGATTGCAATGCAGTCCTTCGAGTCGTGTGCCTTGCTGCACACACCACACTTCTTCTCTCGCTGGCAGGTGGCTGCAATATGATTGAACCCCTGACAGTTGAAGCATTGTACGGGGCCTGACAGGTATGGTCGGGTCTTGAATCTTCCCCAGACCCCAAGGTCCAGGTGCGTGGGAAGTGGACCTTTGTGGTGGATCAGCACCTGGCGGGTGGGCACCTTGTTCACCGTTGCAGTGAGTCGCTCCGCCTTGACAATATTGGGCACTTCCAAAATGGGGTCCAGTGGGAGGGGCACAGGGACGTGTAAGAGCACCCCCTTGTACACCCTCTCCGAAGCAACCAGTTCCACCATGCTGGGATGCGTCACAACCAGCCCCTTCAACTCCTCTTAAGAGTCTTCGTCCTGAGGAATGACCAGAACCTCGTTCCTGAGAGTGAACTCGCAGCGGAACTAGAGGCGGGGTAGACCTTCCAGGTACCTTACAAACCCGTAATCGGGAACCTTGAATTTGTTGAAGGCCCTGGTTGCTTGTGCCATAGCTGAGCGGGAATTCCTCCTTCCACGTGGAATCAGCCAGTCCCCGTCCACTGTGGAGGCCAGCGCAACTGGGGGAAGGACCTGGGATGGCTCCATCCTTGCCAGTTGAGGAGCTACAGCCTCGTGGCTTCCTTCCACGACCCCTATGGCCATCTGAGGGTGCAAGTCTCCTTGGGTAGGGGCTGTCGACGGAAATAGTGACAGATTGGTAGATACAGTAGTCTCCACTGCATCCTTGGCCTTCTTGGTGGGGGCTCCCACCTGCCCCACGTCGTCCTCCAACTCGTCCCCGTATTCCAATGAACGTTTAGGCCGCTCTCCTGGGTCTGTCATGGTGACTGTAGGTGTGGGGACAGAGCCAGCAGCAGAGCTGCTGCCTGTGACCTCACAGCCGCCCACACTGGGTGCAGAGCTGTGAGGCTCAGAGCCCCAGTCGGGGCCCGTAGCCACCCTCTCGTGGCTCACTGCTCTGAAGCACTGAACACAGTCCAAGGATCACCAGGAACGACGCTAATCTGTGCGTAAACTAACACAGATTTGCGAACACAACACACACTGTTTTCCAATCTTCGTCCAGTCGATAATCCTTATGAATCTCCTGTCCAGATTATTATTATTATTATTATTAAAGATTCGCCGGTATTCTCCCGGCCCGGGCCTTTTCCAAGTGGTGGCCCGGCCTTAGCTCCCTCTCTTGGGAGTGTCTGAGACCTATGTCTCCCATGGGAGGAGGCACAAGTACCTCCTCATCTTTGGGACCAACTGTCCCCAGGCCTAGCCACAAGCTTGGCCTCACTGGTCTGCCATCCCCGCCCCAAGGGGGCTAATGGGAATGACAGTCTTGTGAGCTGCAAGCTCGGCCCAGGCACCTACCCTGCCCTAGAAGGGCTGGGCATGATGTCGATGGTTGGAGGGAGGGGGTAAAGGAGGTTTTGTGTGCGAGTGGCTTGGACTTCCAGCAGGCATGCGTGAGCGTGTTTGATAGGAGTGAATGGAGACAAATGGCTTTTAATACTTGACGTGCTGTTGGAGTGTGAGCAAAGTAACATTTATGAAGGGGTTCAGGGAAACCGGCAGGCCGGACTTGAGTCCTGGAGATGGGAAGTACAGTGCCTGCACTCTGAAGGAGGGGTGTTAATGTTGCAGTTTAAAAACTGTAGTGTAAAGCACCCTTCTGGCAAGACAGTGATGGAATGAATGATGGTGAAAGTTTTTCTTTTTTTGGGCCACCCTGCCTTGGTAGGAATCAGCCAGTGTGATAATAAAAAAAAATGTTAACGTATCATTTTATGTCTTAATGATAAAATATTTAACGCTCTCGCTTCACACGAAAGCCAGAGTAGAAATTTGGACGTTTTCTTTCAACCTGGTCTATGTTCCCCATCCCTGCGACTTGTGTGGGGACACTGACCTAAGGAGGCCTGGTCACAGACCGGGCCGCGGGGGCGTTGACCCCCGGAACTCTCTCCAGGTATCCAGGTATATATATATATGTATGTATGTATGTATGTATATATATATATATATATATATATATACATATATATATATATATATATATATATATATATATATATATATATATATATATATATATATATATATATATATATATATATATATATATATATATATATATTATTATCACACTGGCCGATTCCCACCAAGGCAGGGTGACCCGAAAAAGAAAAACTTTCACCATCATTCACTCCATCACTGTCTTGCCAGAAGGGTGCTTTACACTACAGTTTTTAAACTGCAACATTAACACCCCTCCTTCAGAGTGCAGGCACTGTACTTCCCATCTCCAGGACTCAAGTCCGGCCTGCCGGTTTCCCTGAACCCCTTCATAAATGTTACTTTGCTCACACTCCAACAGCACGTCAAGTATTAAAAACCATTTGTCTCCATTCACTCCTATCAAACACGCTCACGCATGCCTGCTGGAAGTCCAAGCCCCTCGCACACAAAACCTCCTTTACCCCCTCCCTCCAACCTTTCCTAGGCCGACCCCTACCCCGCCTTCCTTCCACTACAGACTGATACACTCTTGAAGTTATTCTGTTTCGCTCCATTCTCTCTACATGTCTGAACCACCTCAACAACACTTCCTCAGCCCTCTGGACAACAGTTTTGGTAATCTCGCACCTCCTCCTAACTTCCAAACTACGAATTCTCTGCATTATATTCACACTACACATTGCTCTCAGACATGACATCTCCACTGCCTCCAGCCTTCTCCTAGCTGCAACATTCATCACCCATGCTTCACACCCATATAAGAGCGTTGGTAAAACTATACTCTCATACATTCCCCTCTATATATATATATATATATATATATATATATATATATATATATATATATATATATATATATATATATATATATCATCTAGTCCCACCTCCTACTCCACGCCCCCCTCATCTTCCCCTTCCCCTTCCCGTTCCCAATCCAGAAACCGTAAATCACAACCGACCCAATATAGGTCAGGTGAAGGTACACACATGATGGGTTAGTAAGACAAAAATAGGAAAGACTTACATTCCCGACCATCAAGTAACCCCAACCATGGCCCTTAAGGTTATTCAATTTAACATACGAGCTTATAACGCAAACAAATACATTCTTGCTGACCTCGTTGAATCAGAACAACCAGACGTGTTGTTATTAAACAGCACATGTGTGCGTGATGATCAACGAGTCAGACACTTAGGATATACAGCCTGTCAATCTCCTGCTGAAAACTGGAATGGCGTAGCTATTCTTGTTAAAGGTACCATTAAACATGAGTTCTTATCCCTTCCATTTACATATTCTCACAGCATGGCTGTGAAAATTTACACGATTCACTGACCCATCATCTTGTACTCGACATATACCAGACCCCACCAAAACATTAACATTCATGATTTAACCATTCTTTATAGTCATACACATCTCCCTGTATACCTACTTGCCGACCTCAACGCCAAACACACAGACTTCCATGACAACTCCACAAATTTGCGTGGAAGGCAACTTCATACACTTGTAACACAGAAACATCTTATACACCTCGGACCTTATTTCCCAACAGTCTATACATACAATGGCCAAGGCACCCCGGACAAATTTTTTACAAACAGAGCTAGTAATTGCTTACATCACTACACAACACCAGGACCGCTTTCTGGATCTGACCACATTCCTATCATTTTCCATATTTCCTCAAATCCTATACTCATTCCAGTTCGCCCCTCTCCAGCTTATTCTCAGGCGGACTGGGATCTGTTCAAACAACGCCTAAACACTCTTGATCTCACACACAACTATGACAATAGACCAGTATCAGACATAGACACAAATTCAACGCATTCAACAATCAATTACCCAAACCGCTACAGAGGTTGTCCCAATGACACACCACAAATTACGTTACTCTTTTCGCCCATCAGAAAGAACAAAAAGATTGCTCACATGTTACAGACACCGTTTCCTAGCAAACCAAAACAGACTAAATATCATCCGATGGGAACTCACTATTTTACTTACACATATCATCCATAGCCTAGATGATGACCATGCCCGACATTGGCAATCAGTTATAAACACAACAGATGTACAGCGTACAAGAGATCCCAAAGCATTCTGGTCATCCATTCGGAAACTTACAGGCACCCCTCGATCCACAACCTTTAGACACATAAATCACAACAACAGACAGATCTCTGACCCTGCTGAAGCTGTACATATTTTCAAAGACATATGGGAAAACATCTTCCACCCACATCCACCAGACCAAGCTGTCATAGCACATACATTAGACATAGAGAGATGGGTATCCAACCATGAAGATTTAACCAATCCTGATCCAATCATAAACCTAAACACCCTATCTTCCACGCATCCTCTAAACTCTCCTTTTACTGTAAATGATGTTCACTCCTTACTAACACACTTTCCTAAAAAAGCTCCAGGTGCTTCTGGTCTATCACATTCAGTCCTTCGTCACCTTCCACTTTCTGTTGCTTCCGCTATCACTGACCTCTTTAATGCCTCTCTTGCATCTGGCTATTTCCCCCCATTCTTTAAATCTACAACTGCATGTCTCATACCAAAACCTGGAAAAGAATTGACTGACCCCAAGAACTATAGACCTATTAGCCTCCTTGAAATTTTGGGTAAGACCTTTGAACGACTTGTAAATATGCGACTCAGGACTCACCTAGAGACAAATACCTTGCTTACTGAAAGACAATTCGGTTTCCGACAACAACGATCTACCCAAGACTTTTTGAATATAATCCTGAACTATGTACGTATTAATAAAGCCCAGAACTGTACCTCCGCCCTTGTCGCCAAAGATGTAGAGAAAGCTTTTGACACTGTTTGGCATGAAGGATTAAAATACAAACTTTGCACGTCCTTTGAATTAACTGTAAATATGATGAAATTATTATGTCACTTTTTAGATGGCCGAACGATGCGTATACAGTTCAGAGATCATTATTCGGACTATTTCACAATAAAAGCGGGTGTACCCCAAGGCTCTGTCCTGTCTCCCACCCTATATATACTCTACACGAATGATTTACCTGAACCTCTTTACCCAAACACTTACCCTTCTTACGCAGACGACATCACTCAGCTCACAACACAAGAAAACTTTCGTTTCCTTGCACGCAGAACACAAAGAGAGGTCGACAGGATTACCGCCTGGGAATTATTATGGCGCGTCAAAACCAACCCACATAAGTCAAAAATCACTTACTTCCATGGAATGCGTGATGTCCCCACTCCTGTCGAACTCAAAACAAGCACCTCCCGTACCCCCATCCCACTCTCCTTCTCGACAGTTGTCCTTGGTGTTACCCTCGACCACACACTGAACCTAAAATCTCACATTACTGCAAAGACCATACAGGCGGGAACTGCACTCTCAAGGTTATATAAGCTGAGAGGAGCCAGTCCCAAGACAAAACTACAGCTCTACAAAGCACTCATTCGTCCTCTACTCTCTTACTTTCCACTCGCTCTGACGTTAATCGCCAAGACAAACGCACTAAAATTTCAACGTATCCAGAATCGTGCCATTACGTTGGGTGTTGGGAGTGAGGTGGGACGAATTTGCCACCAGTGAATCTCTCCACCTCACGACAAACACACCAGCTTTGAACGTATACTGGAAGACACTTAGTGACAAACAACTTGACAGACTTGAAGCATATCATGACTACTGGTCTACATACTTAGCAGATACTCTCAGACGTCCTTACAATGATGTAAATCTTTTTCAATCGTTGTATGATCCGGCACCTCCACCACAATACAAATAAATTACCTGACTTTTGCTTAAAAATTCAGATAACTTAAAAGTGCCATTGCCGTAGAGCTGTGTCTTTGTGCGTTTTCGGGCTGAAGTGCTTGCGATGTGTGTTTGCGTCGCCTTTGCAGTAACATGTCCCTGAACCGTATCCAGTCATTGCAAGTTGATGTGCTTCCAGCAAGTTGCAGTCAGCACCCGCAGAGTCCCTGTTGTCTTTATGTCGTCTTCGTTATTGTTTATCCAGGCTTAGCAGTTGGGTCTAGTCCTGACTCTTCTCTCTTCGACTCAAGACATTCCTCTCACCATCTATTCTTCGCACTGTCCCCACTTGCCCCTCGCCCCTCGTGGGTCCTTACCTGTGAGTCCTTCTTCTTCTTCTTTTCATTATTTTACGTTTTTTATACTTATTTTTGGAGACCTAATAGGTTGTATTATTTATTATTATTGATTCGCCGGTATTCTCTCGGCCCGTGCCTTTTCCAAGTGGTGGCCCGGTGTTGGTTTTCTGTCTAGGTAGTGTCTGAGACCTAAGTCTCCCATGTGAGGAGGCACAAGTACCGTCTCATCTTTGGGACCAACTATCCCCAGGCCTAGCCACATTCTCCGCCCTCACAGGGCTCGTAGGGAGAAACTAGGCCTCTCTGGCCTGCTATCTCAGCCCCAAGAGGGGTAATGGGAATGACAGTCTAGTGAACTGCAAGCTCTGGCTCAAGCACCTACCTTGCCCAAAAGGGCTGGGCATGGGGTCGATTTTTTTTTTATTCGCCGTTATGTGATAGGTTGTAATCTTATATTTTATAAATGTTTTTTTTAATTTCTATAAGGATTTATTTTATTTTATTTTTTTTCCAAATTTTATTTAAAACATGACATTACATGAAATAATAAGTAAAAACACATGAAATAACGTATAATAGCTACACTACCATGCTATTGTGAAGCAGAACACACCACACCCAGGCCCGGTGGCCTGGTGGCTAAAGCTCCCACTTCACACACGGAGGGCCCGGGTTTGATTCCCGGTGGGTGGAAACATTTCGACACGTTTCTTTACACCTGTTGTCCTGTTCACCTAGCAGCAAATAGGTACCTGGGTTTTAGTCGACTAGTGTGGGTCGCATCCTGGGGGACAAGATTAAGGACCCCAATGGAAATAAGTTAGACAGTCCTCGATGACGCACTGACTTTCTTGGGTTATCCTGGGTGGCTAACCCTCCGGGGTTAAAAATCCGAAGGAAATCTTATCTTATCACTCACAACAATTGTCCTCTTTGCTTTCGGTCCGAGAGGATCTACTGCACAGACGCTCCTCAGCTGCCTGTCTGCGGTGGTGTGAGATGGTGCTGTCGTGCCTCTGCTGTCAAACCAGGAGAACTACCATTAGTCAACATGGCGTTCAGTCATAGATGCAGGATCAACACTGTAGGAATAGAGCTTCTCCGAGGGGCAATATCGCCTGTGCAAGTATTACTACCCCAAGATCATCAGAGAGACGTGTGGCATTCAGGATGGAGAGTTATACGGGTTATCTTTAAATGGAGCTCACAGATTTTTTGTGAAATTGCTCACAACAACAGTCTATGAATCGTTGGTCAATCGTTTTCAGGACGAAAATCTTCATGCTACGCCAGCTGTTCGTGTGAGGATGATTGACGTACCAGGCATTACACATGGATCAAGCTTCATAACGTTCCTTTCGAGGTGGATGAGGCAGATATTAGAAGAGTTTTTGAGAAATATGGGACAGTTCATTTGGCTCAGCACGGTACGTGGGTGAAGGGAGCCTTTGCGGGTCTACTGGAAAGCACTTTTAACCTAAAAATGACATTGTGACACCCCTTACCATCCTACGTGTACCTACAGGAATTGAGGATGCAGGTCATGGTTTCGTACACCGGGCAAAGACATACATTCCTCCTTATTTTTATTTTATTAACACACCGGCCGATTCCCACCAAGGCAGGTTGGCCCAAAAAAAGAAAAACTTTCACCATCATTCACTCCATCACTGTCTTGCCAAAAGGGTGCTTTACACTACAGTTTTTAAACTGCAACATTAACACCCGTCCTTCAGAGTGCAGGCACTGTACTTCCCATCTCTAGGACTCAAGTCCGGCCTGCCGGTTTCCCCGAATCCCTTCATAAATGTTACTTTGCTCACACTCCAACAGCTTGTCAAGTATTAAAAACCATTTGTCTCCATTCACTCTTATCAAACACGCTCATGCATGCCTGCTGGAAGTCCAAGCCCCTCGCACACAAAACCTCCTTTACCCCCTCCCTTCTACCTTTCCTAGGCCAACCCCTACCCCGCCTTCCTTCCATTACAGACCGATACACTCTTGAAGTCATTCTGTTTCGCTCCATTCTCTCTACATGTCCGAACCACCTCAACAACCCTTCCTCAGCCCTCTGGACAACAGTTTTGGCAATCCCACACCTCCTCCTAACTTCCAAACTATGAATTCTCTGCATTATATTCACACAACACATTGCCCTCAGTCATGACATCTCCACTGCCTCCAGCCTTCTCCTAGCTGCAACATTCATCACCCATGCTTCACACCCATATAAGAGCGTTGGTAAAACTATACTCTCATACAAAGTTCTTTGTCTCCACAGACTCCTAAGGGCACTGCTCACTCTTTTCCCCTCATCATTTCTATGATTCACCTCATCTTTCACAGACCCATCCGCTGACACGTCCACTCCCAAATATCTGAATACATTCACCTCCTCCATACTCTCTTCCTCCAATCTGATATCCAATCTTTCATCACCTAATCTTTTAGTTATCCTCATAACCTTACTCCTTCCTGTATTCACTTTTAATTTTCTTCTTTTGCATACCCTACCAAATTCATCCACCAACCTCTGCAACTTCTCTTCAGAGTCTCCCAAGAGAACAGTGTCATCAGCAAAGAGCAACTGTGACAACTCCCACTTTATGTGTGATTCTTTATCTTTTAATTCCACGCCTCTTGCCAAGACCCTCGCATTTACTTCTCTTACAACCCCATCTATAAATATATTAAACAACCACGGTGACATCACACATCCTTGTCTAAGACCTACTTTTACTGGGAAATAATCTCCCTGTTTCCTACATACTCTAACTTGAGCCGCACTATCCTCGTAAAAACTCTTCACTGCTTTCAGTAACCTACCTCCTACACCATACACCTGCAACATATACCACATTGCCCCCCTATCCACAATGTCATACGCCTTTTCCAAATCCATAAATGCCAGAAAAACCTCTTTAGCCTTATCTAAATGCTGTTCACTTATATGTTTCACTGTAAACACCTGGTCCACACACCCCCTACCTTTCCTAAAGCCTCCTTGTTCATCTGCTATCCTATTTTCCGTCTTACTCTTAATTCTGTCAATAATGACTCTACCATACACTTTACCAGGTATACTCAACAGACTTGTCCCCCTATAATTTTTGCACTCTCTTTTGTCCCCTTTGCCTTTATACAAAGGAACTATGCGTGCTCCCTGCCAATCCCTAGGTACCTTACCCTCTTCCATACATTCATTAAATAATTGCACCAACCTCTCCAAAACTATATCCCCACCTGCTTTTAACATTTCTATCTTATCCCATCAATCCCAGCTGCCTTACCCCCTTCATTCTACCCACTGCCTCACGAACTTCCCCTACACTCACAACTGGCTCTTACTCACTCCTACAAGATGTTATTCTTCCTTGCCCTATACACGAAATCACAGCTTCTCTATCTACATCAACATTTAACAATTCCTCAAAATATTCCCTCCATCTTCCCAATACCTCTAACTCTCCTTTTAATAACTCTCCTCTCCTATTTTTAACTGACAAATCCATTTGTTCTCTAGGCTTCCTTAACTTGTTAATCTCACTCCAAAACTTTTTCTTATTCCCTATTCCCTACATAATATTCCCTACATTCCACCTATGTAGGGAATATTATCACATAGCAGCGGCGTGTGGGAAGCGGCAACGGGCGCCTGGCCCAAAGGTGGAGGCATCTGCTCCTGGAACAGAAGAAGCAGGTGGAGAACAAGTACGTGATGGAGGGCGTGGTTGTCTATGGAGCGAGATAGTGGATGAGGTGCATATGGCTGAGGGAGAGGGTGAGGCCCTCGACCAGTTAACTGGCCCAGAGACTCTTCCAGTGGCATGTGATAAGCAGAAAGTACAGGAGGAAGTTGGAAATTGAGGAGGAATTGGCTGTGTTGAAGTCTTTGTCACCGCCTGAATAGGCGGTTGTACCTGAGCGCGTAGTAGACGAGTTGACGGTTGCAGTGCGTCAACGACAGGAGAACAACAGAGACAAAGGGGTTGATAGCATGGCAGAGGTATCACCGGGATCAATGAACCAATGTACAGTGGAAGTAGAGGTCCATTCTGAGGCATACCCAGACCATGCTATGGAGGATGTGATCGTGACGAGGAAGAGGGTTGCTGCGTCGGATTCAGATGATGTCCTAACGCCAGCGCAGCGGTCTGGGAAACAGATTTGGGCTGAAGGTGAAGGTAGTGGTGGCCACGACAGGAGGCACCGAAAGAAGGGGGGGAGAGGGAAGTGTGAAGGTGACAAGTGGAACTACAAGCTCTGGTGCCCCTGGGAAGAGTGGAGAGAGGAGGCAGGGGTGGAAACTTTAAAATGCCTCAGGTGTATGACAGTAAACGTTATCGGTTTGTGCAATAGTGTAAAGAGAGAATGGTTCAGAACGTTTCTGAATAAATATAGAGTGGATGTTGTGTACCTTCAGGAGCATAATATTAAGGAGGGTAGGATGTTGGAGGTGGCAGGGTTTCAGGTGGTTACCCTGCCGTCTGCCTGTTTAAAAGGAAGTGTGGGTATATTAAACGTTATCGGTTTGTGCAATAGTGTAAAGAGAGAATGGTTCAGAACGTTTCTGAATAAATATAGAGTGGATGTTGTGTACCTTCAGGAGCATAATATTAAGGAGGGTAGGATGTTGGAGGTGGCAGGGTTTCAGGTGGTTACCCTGCCGTCTGCCTGTTTAAAAGGAAGTGTGGGTATATTAATTTTTTTTTTATATTTTAATTAAAACTCAGGTACAAAATATGTGGGCATATGATCAATATGTAACAAGATACAGGCAGTGAACAATAATCAACTGTGACTACACAAATGCTGAAGAAGCACATATATAATGACATTAGAACTGGTTGCACTCAAATCAAACACTGCTTATACGTACTGTGCTTCACGTGAAAAGAGTGTCATATAAAAAACGATAGATACCTACCCAGTAATGCTTACACTCCCCCCCCCTGAAAACGTGCCACTTTCACCTTAGTATACTCAGTGACAAATCTCTTATATTTATACATTTATAAGAGCATTAACAACTTTAATGACAAAATATACATTCGCTGCCTGGATGAGGTAGAGTGTGGTCGTGCTTTGCACCCCTCTACTGTTTTCCCAGACGAGCTACTCAGACAACAATATGGTGCTAGGTGTGCACCGGAGAGTGAATACTGTGGGCATTGAACTCATTAGTGGGGCTTTAATGCCTACGTCAGTCGATGTGTTATTGCCCAAAATTATAAGAGAGACATACAGCATCAGAGACGAGGATTTGTATGGAGTGGCACTGAATGGTATTTACAGAATATTCGTGAAAGTGCTAACTGCTCAAGTGTTCGAGGTGTTGGTGGATCGTTTCCAAGATGTTAGCATTAACGTAACACCGACAGTGAGGGTCAGGTTGACGGATGTATCAAGACATTATTCATGGGTCAAGCTCCGCAACGTGCCTTTTGAGGCTGATGAAGCAGATCTTAGAAATGTTTTCGAAAGATATGGGACTGTAAATCTAGCCCAACCTGGAAAGTGGATAAAAGGAGCTTATGCAGGATTTCCTAAGGGTACTTTCAATCTCAAGTTGACGCTGAGACATCCTATACCCTCGTATGTATATCTCGAGGAGTTTAAAACCCAGGTAATGGTAGCGTATTCCAGGCAGAGGCGTACGTGCCGACTGTGTGGCGAATATGACCATATGGCAGCAGATTGTAGCAAGCGGAATATGGCTCCTGGGCCGGCAAGGGGAGGAGCACCTGCGCATGAGAAAACGATGCCAGAGGAAGAACGAAGGCAAGGAGGAGGGCATGATCCCACGAGGAGTGAAGAGGTGGTGGCTCCTCCTGTGGAATCTGAAGGGGACGTGGTGATTCGTGACTCACACAGCCCATTGACAGTACATTTGTCGAGTGAGGAGTTGCAAGTGGGCGCAGAAGTGAAAGCTATCGAGAATGAGTTGGAGACGGTGATACAGTCTATCAGTCTACGGAGGTGGAGAGTCGCAGTGAGCAGGTACCTGGGATCAGGGCGGAAGGAGGAGGGAGGACCAGGTGGCACCTGTGATGGACAGTGCAAGTACCATGGAAGGACATGGAGGCGACTTAAGGGTGGTAGAGGTCGAAGTTCATTGTGAGGACTCCCAGGACACAGATATGGAGACTGAGGGAGCTACGAGGAAAAGGGCAACGGCATCAGATTCGGACTATGTTCTGACGCCGGTGCATAGGCCGGGGAAAAAGGCATGGGGTTATGGTACCCAGAGTGACTCTAAGAAAGGGCCAAAACAGAAGGGAAGGGATGGTTGGGAAGAAGGGTGGAGTACGTGGCAAAGGCAATGCCAAGTGGAATGGTCAGAAAGGGAAGAGTCTTGAAATGAGGCGGGGAGGGAATCCTTAAACTGACCTCAGGTGTGTAACAATAAATATTTATGGTCTGTGTGATGGTGTTAAACGTGAGTGCTTCTGGGTGTTTTTGAATAGATACAAGGTTGACGTAGCTTTTGTGCAGGAACACAATTTTAAACTTGGTCGTGAATTAGTGGTGCCTGGGTACCAGGCTTATGTGTTGCCGTCTGAGCATTTAAGAGGAGGAGTGGGTGTGTTGATCAGGGAGGTGAGCCCGTTTGTATTGCACAGGAAAGAAGGGGGGAGGGGGAGAGTATTATGTGTGGAAGGATTGTGGATGGGAGAGAGAGTGGCGTTCATGTGTGCGTATGCTCCAGCAGAAAGTGACGTGAAAGTATAGAGGGATTTTGTGCGGAAGGAACTTGTGTACTTCCTACGCATGTTACCGTCTGTAGCGATTGTGGGGGGCATTGGAATTGTTATTAAGAGGGTAGACGTGGAACCCAGAGGAGCGGGTTATTTTTCCACAGTCTTAGGGGGCCTGTTTAGAGATCTTCAGTTACGTGATGTTTTGGGGGGAGGTCTGTGGGAGGTGGAACATACTTTTACATGGTGGGGATACGCGGCTCGTTTAGACAGGATATATTTATCTCAGAGGGTTTTGGTAGAGTCTTTTAAAACTATTGAGATGGTGCCTTCTGATCCTAGGGGGGTAATAGTAGAGGTGGGGTGGGATGCTTTGGCTCGAAGGCAGGGAAGCTATTGGAAACTGAATACGATTGTTTTGGGGGATGGGGAGGGAGTGGAAAGCTTTGCAGTATTTTGGGAACAACTTTGTACAGAGAGAAGGACTGAGGAGGATGTGGTTGGATGGTGGGATAGTGCGGCTAAGGTAAGAATATGTCAATTGATTATTTTAATCAATTGCGGTTTGGTTTGTCAAATTATTTAGAATCTAGATTACAGGATTGTTACACAGGGGGGGGCGGGGGTGTACCCCGTGGTGGAAATACAGATGTTGAAGGACAGGATAAAGGATCTGCAAGAAAAGCGTTTTGCAGTGGTACGAGTACAAGCGGGGTTGGACGAAGTACTCTCGGGCGACAAGCCATCGGCTTGCGTGCTGCGAGGACAGAAGGTACGACAGCAGACAACTACAATACCGGGATTGCAAGTCATTTCTTCGGTGCGTATGTTGGTAAAAGGGGGGAGTCAGGGGTATTCAACGGGCTGACCTCCTCGAGTGTAAAGTGATGGGTGGATAGGTGTGACTGGAGGTACATGTGTGGAACTGGATGTGATGGTGTGAAAGATCTATTTTGTTTAGTTCTCTTGTTGGGGAAGGTATAAATGAAAGATTAAATATATAACATTTATAAATATATAACATATAAAATATGTAACATGATTTTTTTTTGGTAGCGAATTATGTCCCGTTTGTACTGTTCTTCAAGTGAATTTTAACTTGAGAGGGATTTCCTTTCACTATGTACCTTGAAACATTGAGGTTTGGAAATTTTTGTAACGTGTTCCTGTACCTTTTTTTTTTTTTGAAGTAATTACTTATTATGTAATCATGTGTAAATAAGGAGTAGTAACCTAAATTAATATTCATTGTATATTTATTTTTATGTATTACTAGTTAGGCACAGGCTAGAAGGTACAGAGAAAGTCTAGTCTGGTGGAATGTGTGTTAAGTTTTGGTAAGTTTGTATGTGGCGTGTTAGATGTTATAAGGAGTTTGTTATGGTGTTGTTATCTTACTAAAATCAATATGAAACATTTGGATAATCTTATTCATGGCATAGCCTTTGATTCTTTTAAAATATTTACATAGCCTAGTATTATTTTTATTATTATTAAAGATTCGCCGGTATTCTCCCGGCCCGGGCCTTTTCCAAGTGGTGGCCCGGCCTTGGCTCCCTCTTTAGGGAATGTCTGAGACCTAAGTCTCCCATGGGAGGAGGCACAAGTACCTCCTCATCTTTAGGACCAACTGTCCCCAGGCCTAGCCACAAGCTAGGCCTCTCTGGTCTGCCATCCCTGCCCCAATGAGCTAATGGGAATGACAGTCTTGTGAGCTAAGCTCTGACTCAGGCACCTACCCTACCCTAGAAGGGTTAGGCATGGTGTCGATATAGCCTAGTATTTTATCGATAATGTAGTATGTGGTGTATTTTCTTGCTTTTTCAACGTGAACTTCACGTTATGCAATGTTGTTATAAAAGTTTGTTTTTCATGGTTGTTAAATTATTATTGATATATATTGTGGGTGTATATTCCTATATTTATAAAAGTGTATGTGTGTGTAGGCATGTAATGTTTATATCTGTTTTAGTCTGTAATTTTATGTTTTTGTGTTCTTGATGTTCATGCACCACCAACTATTGGTAAATACTCATTAATGGTAGGTTTCTCAGAATGGTGAATGCAAATATTTAAGGGGGGGAGCAATGTCAGCTGTGGCGACACTGGCAATAATAATTATTGTAAAAGGAGGGGTGTGTAGGATATGTTGTGGGTTGTGTATCTGGTTGTAATTTGGCCATTATCTGTACTGGGATGGTGTAATGGAACTTATTGTTAATATCCAGTATAGTTTTTAATTTTATTATACTCTTGTGCATCCCTGTATTTCTTCCATGTTTTAAATAAAATTATAAAAAAATGTTCGTCTCTCAACCTGCGGGCTGAGAGGACGCTTTCTGAGCCTGCTCTTGCTTACACCTGGTGGTGAACCATGTACTACAGTATGCAAGATGGCGGATCGTCAGGGTAGAAGAGTAAACACGGTCTGTGTGGAATTCATTTGTGGCTCTCTCAGTGGTGCAACGATGCATGTCTTGTTGCCTACCATTATTCGCGACGTCTATGGCATCCCCACTGAGGAATTATATGGTGTGGCTCTCAATGGGATGTCGAGGTTTTTTGTAAAATTCGCAAATGCCGGCTTTTACTCCAAGATTGTGGAAGATTTTCAAGAGAGGAAAATGGCGGTGAATTCAGCCGTAGAGGTATGCCTGCATGACGTCTCCACATACGTCACCTGGGTCAAAGTAAGGAACGTGCCTTTCGAGGCGGAGGAGTATGTTATTCGGAAAGTTTTTGGTAAATACGGCACGGTACATGCAGCGACCAAGGGAGTATGGAGGGAGGGCCCATACGAGGGGCTCCCGGAAGGCTCCTGCACCCTAAAGATGACATTAAAACAGCCGATTCCATCTTACGTTTATCTAGAACACTACAGGACCCAAGTTTTTGTTCACTATGCAGGCCAACGTAAGACATGCAGGTTATGCAACTCGTATGACCATATGGCTGCTCAGTGCTCCAGACGCCTGGTTGTACGTATCCGGGAACCTTCTCCTGCGGTCCTAAGAACCGAGGCCTTTGATCTGGAGACTGGTCCCTCGCCTGAACAACGACCTACGCTTTGGAGTGAGGAAGTACAACAAGAGGAGACGCGGTCTATGGCGTGTGCCACCCTGTCGGTGGACACTACAAACGTGACCACGCCACCTGTGGGGCCTACGGAGCCTGTGGAGTTGTCACAGGAAAGTTTGCTGGAGAACGTGCTAAACGATCTCCTGGATGGGGCAGAGCATAGCCCAGACGTTTCACCGGAGTGTCAAGAAGTGGTGAAGGATGATTCGCCAAATATGGGAGACCTGGACGTGACTACAATGACACGGTTGCATGAGGTGGTGGTGGAAGTCCACCAGGAGGCTTCGGCTGGTGAGGAGATGTGTGTGGAAGGTGGTTCCCGCAAACGGACGGCAGGAGTGTCGGATATGGACGAGGTCCTGACACCGGGACAGCGGCCAGGGAAGAAATTATGGTCGAAAGTGGCTGAGGCGCCTCTTGCAGCCGGGGTTATGGCAAGCGCCCAGCATATGGGTAGGGCACGGGGGGGTGAGGGGGGCCTTGGGAAGTCAAAGGTCAAAGAAGGTCAGTGTAATGTACGTGTGGGAACGGGAAAGACCCACAAACATAGAGGAAAACCTCCTTTTGTGAATTCAAGTGTGTTACCATCAATGTAAATGGCCTGCGGGCAGAGTTTAAGTGTGTGTGGATGGAGTGGTTCTTGCGCAGGTACGCTGTGGACGTATGTTTCATACAAGAACACAATTATAAGTTTGGGCGAGACTTACGGTTAAAAGGCTACAGAATGTATGTTAGCAGTTCTTTAAAATTAAAGGGTGGGGTAGCTATAGCGGTGAAGGAGTCCAGCCCTTGGCGTGTCTTAAGATGGGAGGAGGGGGGAGGTGGGAGGGTGGTGAGGGTAGATGGGTACTGGGGTGAGGTGAGGGTTTGTTTTATTGGCGTTTACATGCCTGCGGAAAGCAACACTAAAGTTAAAATAGAATTTGTGAGGGAGGATTTAACGTTTTACACTCGGGGTTTGCCGTTCATTACCGTCATGGGTGGGGATTGGAATTGCGTTATCCGCCATAGCGATGTTGAGCCGAGGGGGGCGGGGTGCGTTTTACCTGTCTTACGGAATCTGCTGGGGGATGCAGGGGTTTACGATGTGGTGGGGCGGGGTGGGTGGGGGATGGAGCATACGTTCGTTCGCAGGGGCTATGCGGCCCGCCTGGATAGACTTTATGTAACACAAGGAATTAGAGTTGGGCACGTACAGACCTTTGATGTGGGGATTTCAGATCACCGTGCAGTGCTAGCGGACTTGAACTGGGATGGAATGATCAAGGTTTATCCAGGTTATTGGAAACTGAACGTGCGGCTATTGGAGGGGGAGGGGGATGGGTCAGCTTTTCAGGACTGGTGGAAGAATATTTGGGAAACGCGACGGGCAGGTGAATGTTTGTTGGAATGGTGGGAAACGCGTGCCAAACCCGGAATAGCGAGTTATTATAAGAAGCGGGGAAAAGAGGAGGCGAGGTGGAGGTATGGGCTGCAAAACTATCTGGAGGGGCAGCTAAATGATTACTATGTGGGGGGCGGGAGTAGTAGGTATGACGACATTGAACAACTTCGTAGTCGACTTGCAGAAATTCACAATGAACGTTTCAATGCGGTTAGAGTCAGAGCAGGTATGGAAGAAGTGCTATGGGGTGACAAACCTTCGGGTTGTGTCTTGCGCAAATTTAGGGTCAGGCAACAGGCGACGTCCCTCTTGCAATTGGAAGTATGCACGGGTTTGGGTGGTTACCTGCCGGGTCAAGTACTCCTCACCACGGACAGCATGAGTTTTTATGCTGATCTATGGTTTGGGGAAAAGCTACGGAGGGGAGTAGGGGGGGTCCATGAGGGCGGCCTGGTGAGGAGGGATTTCAGAAAAGTTATAAGTGACAGGGATAGAACGGTACTAGAAGGTAGAATTCGAGTGGAGGAGGTAGAGGAGGCGATTTTTAGTATGAGTAAAGGAAAGGCACCAGGTATAGATGGCATTTCGAATGATTTTTATAGGGCGCATTGGGGAAGTATTAAGCATTGTATGGTTGATGTATTAAATTGCATGCTCACGGAGGGGAGGTTAGGTATGTCACAAAGTACGGGGGTAGTTGTGTTGGTGCCCAAAAAGGGAGGGGGGAGGGGTCTGAGTGCATATAGAGCAATATCTCTTATGTGCTCTGACTATAAAATCTTTGCAAAAGTTTTAGGAAACAGAATGAGGAAGGTTATGGGGTCGGTTATTCACGAGGGACAGCTAGGCATACCAGGTAGGAGCATGAGGGACGGACATGTACGTATTAGGGAGTTTTTGGAGGAATGTCAAGGGGGGGGGGTGTCCTCGGGCTTGACTGGCAAAATGCTTATGACTGTGTTGATAGGGATTTATTGAGGCTTATTTTATTGAAGCAGGGTTTTGGAGAGGGAATTGCAAGATGGGTGGATACCTTGTATGCCACGGCTATGGTACGCGTACAGGTAAACGGTAAATTGGGTCAGCCGGTCCGTATGGAAAGGGGTTTGAGGCAAGGGTGCCCCCTCTCCCAGCTGCTTTTTGCTTGTATGCAAAACCCATTTTATGAGCTGGTGGATGGTGGTTTGAGGCGTGGAACGCTGAGCAGTGACCATGCAGCGCGTGTGGTCGGGTACGTAGATGATACCACAATTCTGTTAAAAGGGGAGGAGGATTTGCAGATCGTGGGATGGATTGTTGAGTTTTTTGGGGCAGAGTCAGGCATGTGCGTTAACAAGGCAAAATCGAAATTATTGGAGGTGGGTACATGGGTGGGGGGGAGGTTGGGCGAAAGGTATGGGTGGTCAGTCGTGGTGCAACTTAGAATATGTGGCATCGTGTACATGGCAGATGAGAGGGAGAGCCGAAGGGTAAACTCTGAATTGGTGGTTAACAAGGCTTTAGATCGACTTCGGGGGTTAAGAGCTGGGGATGTCTCGTTGCAACAGAGGACAGTAGTGGTTAATACACTTGTTTATAGTAAAGTATGGGGTGTGGCCGCGGTGTACCCTTTAAGAGATACGGATATTCAGGAACTGCAGAGAAGGGTCTTACGTTATGTTTGGGGTTTCGGGAGGGCTTGGTTAAGTCGGGAGGTTGTCATGACCCATGTTCGTCGTGGGGGTTTAGGTCTCTTGGCTTTGGGGCCACGGGTGAAGGCCCTCTATGTAAAGCAGCGGTTCCTTAGGGCGGGCGGTGAGAAGGGCATCCGGGTGGGTCGGGTAATGATCGAAATGCGTAAATGGTGGAGCGGCAGGGGATTAATAGAGTGTGAGGACATGCTGCGTTTGTTGTTAAAGTTGAGAAATGCGCAACGGATCCAGGTGGGGCAAATGGTCAGCATATGTTGTCGTAGGGAAATTGTACAGGGATTGTCTGTTTTTCCGCTGTATAATTGGGGGGAAATATGGGAAGGATTTTGTAAACTTAAGTTGGCACCAAGGGTTCGTGAATTGGTGTACAGATTTGTCATGGGGATTTTAGCATCAAAATCGGTCTTAAATAGGATGGGTTTGGTAAGGGAGGCGGATTGCTTGCGTTGCGGTCTTGAAGAAACAGCTTTTCATGCTGTCTACTTTTGTGATACCTTGGACAAAGTTCGTTCGTGGTTGGGGCGGGTTTTAGATTTTCTTAGTGGGGGAAGTATTTCAACCTTACGGGCCTTAACATTGGAAGTTAGCGGAGTATCAAGTGAGGTACGAAGAGCAATAATGTACGTGGTGGCTGATTTCCTCTATATCTCGTGGGGTATGCGGGAAACCGGGGGATCAGGTAGGATCAGGGCAATTGCGGCAGGTATCTACAGAACGTATTGCAGAAATAAACTCATATATGGTAGAAGTTGGGATAATAGTTTTCCGGCAAAGTATCGATGTCTTACTGTTCAAATGTTGCTGCAACTGCGGGTGGGGTAAGGCAACGGGGGGCTGGACTCCCCCCGTGATAGCACCAAACGGTATGTTAGAGACCAGGGTAGAGCGCGGGTTTTAGGGAGTGACGTGTATGTATTATGAATGGTTCCGTACGTCTGTGTGTGTATGGTTGTGGCGTTGTGTGGCACTGAGATCTTGAATTACTCATAAAATGAAGTCTTGTGGAATGTGTGACACGGTTTGTTAAGTTTATATGTGGCGTGATAGATGTTATAAGGAGTTTAGTGTTGGTAACTTACTAAAATCATAATAGACCATTTGGATATTACTTTTTCATGTTGTAATCTTGGGTTCTTTAAAATGTGTACATAGCCTAGTATTGTACCGATATGTAGCATGTGGTGTATTATCTTGCATTTTGAGTGTCAACTTCCCGTTATGTAAGGTTGTTTTGAAAAATTTATATTTCATGATTGTCAAATTAATAATTGATATTATATTGAGGTATATATTACTTTTACTTTTTACGATGTATGTGTATAGGAATGTAATGTTTCATATCTGTTTTAGTTGTAAATTTATGTTTTGTGTCTTGTTGTTCATACACTACCAACTCTTGGTGAATACTCATTAAGGTTTTGATGGGGTCAGAGTATGGCCATTAATTAGGATAATTAATGTATGTTATTTAGAACGGGGACTGTACATATGTTAAGGGGGGGGGAGAAGTGTCAGCTGTGTTTCTGCACTGGCAATAATGATTATTGTAAAAGGAAGGTTTGTAGGATGTGTTGTGGGTTATGTATATGGTTGTAATATGGTCATTATATATGGTGTTTATTTTCTGTACTTGGATTGTGTGCTAGAGGTTTTGCAATGTCTAGTATGGTTTAATTTTATACTCTTATACATTATTGTATTTGTTCTATGTTTTAAATAAAAATAATGCGACAGTTTATGAATCGGTGGTTACGCGCTTTCAAGATGTGTGTTTTGATGTTATGCCTGCTGTGCGTGTGAGACTGGTGTACGTGTCTCGATATTATACCTGGATAAAGTTGCGGAATGTCCACTTTGAGGCAAACGAAGCTGACATCAGAAACGTATTTGAGAAATATGGGACTGTGCATTCTGCCAAGCAGGGTAAGTGGTTGATGGGTGCCTATGAAGGTATGCCGGAAGGTACTTTCAGCCTTAAAATGACGTTGCGGCAACCCATACCATTATACGTGTATCTTCAAGATTTTAGGACACAGGTAATGGTTTTATATCCTGGACAACGGCGTATGTGTCGCATTTCTGGAGAGTATGACCACATAGCGGCGGCATGCTAGAAGAACAGACACGTGACCAAACCTGTGCAAGAAGAGGTAGCCCCAGTCACACGTGATGAAGGTGAGCATCGATCATCAGAGGAAGGGCGTGGTCGTTTGTGGAGTGAGATGGTGGAACAGGCTTTTCGAAATGAGAGTGAGTCCTCCCCTCAGCTCCCTGCACCTGAGTCGTTGCCAATAACATCTGTTGGATTGGTACCCCGAAATGACGTGTTAAATATAGGGGAGGAATTGGACGACGTTTTAAAGACCTTGTCACCACCTGTGGTGGAAGCTCCGTCTACGAAAGACGTAGCTGGAGACTTTTTGAGTCCAGATTGTCAACAATATGAGACTCAGCGGAATTACGACGAGACTGAGACATCGGGGGACTTCATACCTCACTGTAAAGTGGATGTTGAGGTACACCGTGAGGCTTCCTCAGACCTTGACATGGAGGATAAGAACGTAACGAGGAAACGAGCATCTACGTCAGATTCAGATGACGTACTGACGCCAGCACAGAGGACTGGGAAGAAAACTGAGAGGATGGGTGAGGGAAGGGATGGAGAGGGGGAGGGTAATGTGGGACGCCATCGCAAGAAGGGAGGTGAATGGGAAGATACTGTAAAGAAAACCCATAGAAATAACAATTCAAGTGGTGAAAAACGAGAGGAGAAGAGGCAAGGGTGGAAAATATAACAGGCCTTAGGTGCATGACTGCTAATGTTAACGGTTTATGTATTAGACTAAAGAGAGATTGGTTAAACAGTTTTCTTAGCAAACATAGAGTTGATGTTATGTTCCTTCAAGAACACAATTTCAAAGAGGGAGAAGTGTTGCAGGTTGCAGGTTATAAAGTACTGACCCTGCCAACTATCCATTTGAAAGGTGGTGTGGGTCTTTTAATAAAAGAGACGAGCCCGTTTGTATTGCAGAGATGTGAGGGGGGTTGGGGGAGGGTGGGGGGAGGGTGGGGGAGGGTGTTGAGAGTGGATGGGACTTGGATGGGAAAGCGTGTATCTTTGGTAAGTGTGTACGCCCCTGCGGAGGATAGCACGAAGGTTCGAAAGGGTTTTGTGTGTGAGCACCTTGTTTATTTTTTGCGTGCACTTCCGGAAGTGGCGATAGTGGGGGGTGACTGGAACTTTGTCATAAGGGTGTCTGACGTCGAACCCAAAGGGGCTGGGCATATGTCTGCACCTCTCAGAGATTTGTTGAGCGATGTTAAGTTACGTGATGTGTTTGGGGGAGTGGTGTAGGAAACGGAACATACTTGTATCAGAAGGGGATATGCTGCAAGGTTAGACAGTGTATATTTCTCAAGGAGTAGTTGCAAAGTCTTTTAATATGGTCGAGACGGTCTTGTCAGATCATAGAGCAGTAGTAGTGGAGATAGGGTGGGAGGGGATGGCGGAAATTTATCGGACTTATTGGAAATTAAATATCAGTGTGTTAAGTGATGAGGAAGGTTTAGAGGATTTTTCTATGCTATGGAAAGAGCTTTCAAGGGAAGCTCAGGAGGTAGAAGACATTGTAACGTGGAGGGACTCGGTAGCAAAAGAAAGGATAAAATCCTTTTACGTGAGGGAGGGTAAACGTATAACACTCTAAAATATGGGCTAGTGAATTATTTAGAGGATCGATTAAGAGGTTGTTATGGGCAGGGAAAGGTTGGTGGTGTCTACCCCATGGACGAGATTGTAGACATAAAAGAGAGCTTGCGAACGTTGCATAATGAGCGGTTTCAAGCAGTGCGGTTGCAAGCAGGATTAGAAGAAGTTTTGTGGGGAGACAAGCCATCCGCGAGTGTGTTGCGGCAGCAAAAGCAAAAGCAGGCGCTGACGGCAATCCCGAGCTTGGAGATAAATGAGACGATGGGAATCCATAGAGCAGGTCAAGTGATAAGAAACTCGAAAGCTATGAGTGCATATGCGGATATATGGTATAAGAAATACTGGAGTAATAGTGATATGGATGAAGTGGAATTATGCTAAGTGCAATTTGGATCATAGTGATAGGAAGGCTTTGGGTGGGGATATTACTGAGGAGGAGATTGAAATTGCTTTACACGAGATGAGAAGGGGCAAAGCCCCGGGTATTGATGGTTTACCGGTGGAATTTTATTTACAGCATTGGGCGTTGATTGGGAAGTTCATGGTAAGATTATTAAATTGTATGAAGGAGAAGGGTACGTTAGGGAATAAGCAGAATACAGCAGTTGTGGTGCTGGTCCCGAAAGGCAAAGGGCAACCAAACCTTGGAAAGTATAGGGCAATATCGTTGCTCTGTGCACACTATAAGGTTTTCGCTAAAATTTTGGGTAGTAGGGTAAAATGCGTGGTGGGGAGGGTTGTTTCACCATCGCAGTTTGGGTTGCCGGGCAGGTCGATGTTAGAAGGTCACGGGATTTTAAGAAGTTTTGTGGAGTCAAAGGGGAGGGGGAGGGGGCGGCTTTACTGGCCTTAGACTGGCGGGCCGCCTATGATAGAGTGGAAAGAGGTGCACTGCAGAATATACTTAGGAGACAGGGTTTTGGAGAAGAAATAGTTCGGTGGGTAAACACGCTGTATAAGGGAGCAAAGATGAGAGTACAAATGAATGGGTGTATAGGGACAGACTTTGAGATGGGTAGAGGTTTATGACAAGAGTGCCCTATGTCACAGATCTTATTTGTGTGTTTTTAGGATCCCTTTTACAGGATGGTTGAGAGCACAGTCAGTTCCCGGGGTGAGGGGGGGGGGGGGTAGGGTAAGGGACTTGTTGGCCGGCATTAATAGGTTATGTGGATGATACGGTTGTTTTGGTGTGTGAACGGATGTATATGAAAGTGTTGGAAGATGTGAGTGTGTTTCAACGAGCCACGGGTATGCAGGTAAATAGTGAAAAGTCAATGATCATGGGGTTGGGTACCTGGAAAGGGGGAGGAATGGTGAGCTGTAACGTGGTTAACACGACTGCGATTTGTGGTATTATTTATAGAGACGATTTGGATGTGGCGTAAGAGGAAAATTCAGTAAGGACGTTGGAAAAGGTCATTGGTCGTCTGGGTGTTTTGAGGCCCCAACATCTCACTCTAGCCCAACGTGTAATCGCTGTTAACGTTTTATTGTATAGTAAGGTGTGAATAAATATACGGGCATGCCGGGTAAGTTTCCATGTAGGTCAGTGGGCAATAGCTGGCTCGTCTCTTGGGGGGGGAGGTGTGAGTTACGTGAATATGAGATTGGGCATGGATGTATTCTAGTTGTTATGGATGTGTGTTTGTTGATTCTGTGTACAAAATGACAGTGGTGCCTTTACAGTATTTGTTATGTTTTTGAAGCTTTCCTTTTGTGTAAAGACTCGTTTTTTCTTGTCACAAGTTTTCTTAGTATTTTGTTTTTGATTGTGTTTTATAGGTCCAGATATTTGGGTATAGAAACCTACATATATATATATATATATATATATATATATATATATATATATATATATATATATATATATATATATATATATATATATATATATATATATATATATATATATATATATATATATATATATATATATATATATATATATTATATATATATATTCATGTTTTATCCCTTCCCTGTTACTGTTCAATCTAGTCTGTGAGTCACCAAAGTATTAAAGGGATATAACATGTGTACATTACCCTGAGTCGTCCAAATTTATCCTATAAATATTTCGTAATGTTGTGATTTTTGTTTGTGATTCAAACGTAGTTCATAGGTATCAAGATTGAACACATATAGAATGGATGGAAATTGCTGACGATTAATATGATCGTCAATTTATATAATATTTATTATGTTAATGAAGTTGTTTTAGAGTAAATCATTGAATTTGTGTCTAAGTTGGAATTTCTATAAACAATTGTATATTTTGTATGCAAATTACATAAACTATTGTTTAATTTTTAATGTAACATGTTTGTATGATGTGAATGTAGGTTATAATGGGTTTAGTGGGGTTTCCACCAGTTTTACATTTGTTGCGCAAACAGTTATATCTTTTGGTATTGTGTGTGTTTAGTGAAACGTACGTATCCGTTTTTTGGTGTGTTTGTCGTATACATCTATACGTTTTAGTCAAAATGACTCTCTTGCATTTATGGTGTGAATCTTGGTGTACTATAGAATATGTATAGTGATGTTATTTAATTTTTAAGCAGCCTTGTATTTATGATGCTTTAAATAAAATATAAAAAAAAATAAGTATGACATTGTGTTTCGCATGACCTGCTACTGCAGAGATTGCTTACACTCCTACCCCCTCCCTCAGTGAAAACTGTCCAGTTTCACCTGGCTATACACAAGATCAAAAACTCATTCACTTAATCATATACAATGAACTTGTGAAAAACGTCTGTAACAATATATAAGCAAGAACACCCCAGGCAAGATCTTACATTATATATACAGTACCAAAACGTGCCACTAGTTAAAAAACAGGTATGAATGCCTCACTATTATGACAAGTTACATTGAGCATTTTAAATTATGCACATCTGCATATATAGGTAGACACGTATAGTTACAGGTTACAAAATCTCTACTAGCAAGACTCAGGTCCAATCATAAAGGCTCTATTCCTCCCAAACCAAACCATCCACACCCTACCACTAAATACCCTATGATACAATCAAAATGTTTATATACTAACATGCTTACGTACATCCTTACAAAACATGAAGGAATCCTTAAATAAATATATAATCATCGGTGTTCACAATAACACCAAGACACATTACATTTTATATCAAAATTTACATAATTATGTAGATAAGGTTATAACATAATGTCACCTCAACCAGGTGACAATAACTGCCAATGATAATATTTCTTACACCTCAGAAAAAGTGCGTTAGTTCAACAACTCTCACTCCAATCAAATCACACACAACCTTAGCAACTGTCAAGCCCAGGAGGTGACCCTGTTTCATACCCCTGACATCCCTTCCCACTATAGCATACACCATCCCTTTCCTACCCCTCCTTCCTGATTTACAAGTCTAATAATACCCCTAACGTTAGTTCTCTGTATCCCACTGGAAAATACCTTTCCCACCTCCGCCCATAAATATCCCTGTTTCAACACAATGTTTTATAAAACGTAACTGCTAATACCCGCCATAAATATCCCTGTTTCAACACAATGTTTTATAAAACGTAACCGCTAATACCCGCTGCTTCACCTCGCTAACACCTTTCCCCAGCATTCCCCTCGATATGTAAATATAATCTACCATAATGTACCCCACAGCCCTAATAATACTCTCATCCATACCCCCCACGTCAAGACTTAATGTCCGCAGAACAGAAATGTTTTTACCCCTTATCCTATGCAGCACCCTGCTCAACCAACTACTGGCTTTCCTAATCCCCTCACAAAAATACACTACGTGGAACGCAGAATCCTCCCCTCCACATATTCCACAGACCCCCCCCTCAACCACCTGTCTATCCCATAAAACCACACCCGATGGTAAAATCCCATGCAAAAAACGGTACATCACCTCACGCCCACGGGGTTGTAACCTTAACCTACTGAACCTACCCCACATACTTCCCCAGTCATACATGGGAAAAATCCCCTCCATCGGTGCCACTACCTTCTCCAGATCCTGAGCCAACACCAGAGCCCTCAAAACAGTTTCATACTCACGCAACTCTACCCCAGAATACATACATTTCAATCTACTATGTATCTTGACCAAACCCCCCCCCTACCCATACACTCCCTCATTACCTCCCTCTTAATGAAGATACATTTGACCCTCCACTTTAAATCCATCAAACCCAACCCCCCCCCTGATGCACAGGTAACATTACCACATCCCTTTTAAGACAATCACAGCCCGAACCTCACAAGAATTTAAAAACCCGTCTAAGTATATTTGCAATTGCCGTCCTAGTTGAAGGGAACACAGCTGCCACGTGCAAACCTTACTATACAATAAGACGTTAATAACAATGGCACGCTGCACATGGGTCAGATGATAAGGCTGCAATGCTCCCAAGCAAACCAGAATCCTGTCTACCAACCTAACCGAGTTTTCCATACGTGCAACATCCAGATCATCTGCATAGATAAGATTTTTTTTTTTTTATATTTTCATTAGCTGCCTGACTGCGGTGGAGTGCGGTTGTGCTCGGCACCCCTCTGCTGTTTGTCAGGAGAGCTCTCATAGCAACAATATGGCGCTGAGTATCCGACGTAGGGTGAACACTGTCGGCGTTGAGCTGCTTCGTGGGGCGATTTCCCCCTCTACGGCGCAGGTGTTACTTCCGACAATCATCAGGGAAACGTACGGAGTGCAGGATGATGAGGTTTATGGTGTGGCCCTGAATGGGGCCTATCGTCTATTCGTCAAGTTAAATTCGACGGCTGTGTACGAGTCGTTAGTGACGAAATTTGAGCATGTGAGTATTGATGTAACTCCAGCTGTCAAAGTGCGACTCATAGACGTCTCTCGCCACTATACGTGGGTGAAGTTGCGAAATGTCCCCTTCGAGGCTGACGAGGAGGACTTACGGAAGGTGTTTGCAGCTTATGGTACCGTGCATCTGGCAACCCAAGGCAAGTGGGCGGCAGGTGCGTACATGGGACGTCCGGAGGGTACATTCTCCCTCAAAATGACACTGAGGCACCCGATCCCGTCATACGTCGTGATGCCGGAGTTTAGGACCCAAATTCTAGTGGCGTATGCTGGGCAGCGACGAACATGCAGGTTGTGTGGGGAGTATGATCATATGGCGGCGACGTGTGGGAGGCAGTGGAGGGCGCCGGCGCAAACAGGTGGAGCACCAGTTACAGGTGTGGATGTCGTTGAGGAGAATTCCAAAGGAAAACGAGGAGATGGCCGTCTGTGGAGTGAAATTGTAGAAGAGTCTCTTGTGGTGCATGATGGGCGAGGCACGAGTTGTGTGGAGCCAAAAATGGCCACTTTGCCGGTGACGGGGGAGGAAGTGCTAATTCAGCAGGAGGTGCGGGAGCTGGAGGAGGAGCTCGACGAGGTATTGAAAACTTTACCTTCTTCGGGCGAGGATAATGGCTTGGTCCGTGAAATGGTGCCTGAGTTGAAAGGAGAGTGTGGCGGGACAGGCACGAGAAGGAAGGAGGACAACTGCAGGCACAGAGAGGAGTCACCGTGCTCTGTGCGACAGGTCACAGTAGAGGTTGATGTTCACTGTGAGGAATCTTCGGAAGACAGTATGGCGGTAGAGGGTGTCACGAGGAAGAGGGCGGCTGCGTCAGACTCAGATGATGTCCTGACGCCCGCGCAGAGGTCTGGGAGGAAGGATGTATATTCTCGAGACAGCCAGGATAAGAGGCATCGGAAAGGGGGGGGGGTGGATGGTGACAAACCACATGTTGACCCTGGGGCAGGAGGCCCTGGGAAGGTTGAGAGGAGAAAGGGTTGGAAGCTTTAGAAAGGCCTTAAGTGCATGACTGTGAATGTGAATGGACTGTGTACTGGTGTGAAGAGGGAATGCTTTCGTATGCTCTTACGTCGATACAGAGTGGACGTAGTCTTTCTACAGGAGCATAATTTCAGGGAGGGTAGAGTGCTCGAGGTGGCAGGGTATAAGGTGTTGACTCTGCCATCGGCACGTTTGAAAGGTGGTGTGGGTTTATTGATAAAGGAGGCGAGCCCGTTTGTGTTGCAAAGAAGTGAGGGGGGAGGGGGGGAGGGTGTTGCGTGTGGATGGGTGGTGGATGGGGCAGAGGGTAACCTTTGTAAGTGTGTATGCACCAGCTGAAAATGATATGAAAGTAAAGAGGGATTTTGTGTGTGATGATCTAGTTTTTGCTTTCCGTGGTTTACCTGCAGTGGCCATCGTTGGTGGGGACTGGAATTGTGTGATCAGGAGAGCGGATGTGGAACCACGAGGGGCGGGGCATATGTTGACAGCATTACGCAATCTTTTGGTGGACGTTCAGTTGAGGGATGTGGTAGGTGGGGGAGCGTGGGAGGTGGAGCATACTTTCGTGAGGCGAGGTTATGCAGCTAGGTTAGACAGGTTGTATATATCTCATAAGGTATTGTCAAAGTCTGTCCGTACTATTGAACTAGCTTTTTCAGATCATAGGGCGGTTGTAGCAGAAGTAGAGTGGGATTCCCTAGCTAGTATCTCTAGGGGATATTGGAAATTAAATACGAGTCTGTTGGAAGATGAGGAGGGGTTGGGGGGTTTTACAGAGCTGTGGGAGAGATTAACTGAGGAGGTACAAGGTGTGGAGGACGTGGTGACGTGGTGGGATGGTGTGGCTAAGGACCGGATTCGGCATTATTATGTGAGGGAGGGGAAAAGGATTAATTCTTTAAAATTTGGGTTGCTTAATTATTTGGAGGACAGGTTACGGGGTTGTTATGTAAAAGGGGCAGTAGAGGGTATCTATCCGATGGACAACATTATGATACTTAAAGAGAGGTTGCGGGAAATCCAGGACGAGCGGTTCCAAGCGGTGAGAGTAATGGCGGGGGTGGAGGAGGTGTTATGGGGAGATAGGCCGTCCTCGTGTGTGTTGCGCAGACAAAAACAACGTCAGCAGGCAACAGCTATTCCATGTTTGGAGGTTCTTGAGTCGGTGGGAGGGTATAGGGCGGGTCAGGTTATCCACACTACGGATGGGATGGGGTTGTTTGCGGATAAGTGGTACGAAAAGTATTGGCGGGAGGAAGGGGTAGGATTAGGGGATTTAGAGAGGGTGTGTGGAAGTGTGCCATGTAGGTTAGGACACAGTGATAGGGAAGCTTTGGGGGGGGACATAACTGAGGGGGAAATATGGAGAGCTTTGAGTGCCATGCGAAAGGGCAAAGCACCGGGAATCGATGGACTGCCGGCGGAGTTTTATCAACAGCATTGGGAGTTAATAAAGGGTTTTTTGGTGAGGTTACTAAACTTGATGAAGGTAAGGGGCAGGTTGGGTGAAAGACAGGCAACAGCTGTAGTTGTTTTGGTACCGAAGGGTAAGGAACAGCGTTCGCTCAGGGACTATAGGACAATATCGTTGTTATGCGCGGATTATAAGTTATTTGCGAAAATTTTAGGAAATAGGATTAAGTGTGTTGTAGGGAGGGTTGTATCGGAAACCCAGTTTGGGTTGCCAGGTAGGTCTATGGGGGTGGGGCATGGTTTTTTAAGGGATTTCGTGGAAGGAAAAGGGGGGGAAGGGGGGGGGGGGTTTGGTTGCACTAGACTGGCAAGGAGCTTATGATAGGGTGGAGCGAGAGGCGTTGAGAGCTATCCTTAGGAAACAGGGCTATGGGGAAGAAATAGTGGGATGGGTAGAGGCGTTATATAGAGGGGCAATGGTGAGAGTACAGATTAATGGAAGATTAGGGGGGAGGATTGCAATGGGCAGAGGTCTTAGACAGGGGTGTCCTATGTCACAGCTTTTATTTGCATGCATACAGGACCCCTTTTATAGAATGGTGGAGCGCCATATGGGCGTTAGTGGAGGGGTTGGGGGGGTACAGGGGGCGTTTGGCCTGTTCTCATAGGGTATGTAGATGATACCACTGTTTTGGTTAGAGAGGGGATGTCCATAAACGCCTTAGATGGAGTGGTCGACACGTTTGCATGTGCAACTGGTATGAGGGTAAATTCGGAGAAGTCCATGGTTATGGGGTTAGGAACTTGGGGGGAGAGGGTCGAGTGGGGTAGTGCAGTCGTAAAGAAGCGGGTGATGTCATTAAAAATTTGTGGTCTAATCTATGCAGATGATCTTGATGTTGCACGTGTTAATAATTCGGTCAGGTTGGTAGAAAGGATTCTGGGTCGATTGGGAGCATTGCGGCCTTATCATTTGACCCTTGTGCAGCGTGCCATTGTAATTAACGTTTTATTGTATAGCAAGGTTTGGCATGTGGCTGCCGTGTTCCCTTTAACGGGGACGGCAATTGCAACTATACTTAGAGGGGTTTTTAAATTTTTGTGGGGTTCAGGTTGTGATTGGCTTAAAAGGGATGTAGTAATGTTACCTGTGCGTCAGGGGGGGTTGGGTTTAATGAACTTAAAGAGGAGGGTCAAATGTATCTTCATTAAAAGGGAGGTGATGAGGGAGGGTGTGAGTGGGGGGGGGGTTGGTTAAGGTACACAATAAATTGAAACGCATGTTTTCTGGGACGGAGTTGAGGGAGTGTGAAACTATTTTGAGGGCAGTGGTGATGGTTAGGGATCTGGGTAAGGTAAAAATAAGTAGGCTGTGTAGGATGTCAGTGGAAAGGGTTGTGGCTCCGGTGGAGGGGATTTTCCCCATGTATGACTGGGGATGTATATGGAGAAGGTTTGGTAGGTTAAGGTTACAACCCCGTGGACGTGAGGTGATGTATCGGTTTTTGCATGGGATTTTACCATCGGGAGTGGTCTTACGAGCTAGACGGGTGGTTGAGGGGAAGGGGGTATGTGGAATATGTGGCGGGGAGGATTCTGCATTCCATGTAGTGTATTTTTGTGAGGGGTTGGGGAGCGTCAGGGGTTGGTTGAGCAGGGTGTTGCATAGGATAAGTGGTCAATACTTCTCTGTTCTGCGGGCATTGAGTCTTGATGTGGGGGGTATGGATGAAAGTATTATTAGGGCTGTGGGGTACATTATGGTAGATTATGTTTACATAATGTGGGGAATGAGGGGGAAAGGGGTAAGTGAGGTGAAGAGGAGGGTATTGGCTGTTACGGTTTATAAAACGTTGTGCCGTAATAGAGAACTTTATGGGAGGAGGTGGGAGCGGGATTTCTCTGAGGGATATAGAGACCTTACATTAGAGGTTTTATTAAATTTGTAAATTAGGTGGGTGGGGCAGGGTAGGGATGGTACAATGTGTTATGTTGATGGGCTGTCAGGGGTGGAAACGGGGTCGCCTCCTGGTATGTAACGGGTGAATGTGTATGAACTTGGGCGTATGATGTGTATTCATGGTTTGTGACGAGTATACTTAATATATGTGTTTGACTTTGCAGTGGGACATTGTTCTATGTATGTTATTCATATGCATGTTTTTAGATGCTTGTAGAGGTGTCAGTGTGTTGGATCCTTGTTTATTAATATATTCTGTGTTTGATGAACATATTGTTTTTACCTTATTCTCAATACATTACGTTAATTGTATTTAACGTATAAGGTGTCCTACTTTATAATTTACAAAGTGACAATATATGCATATCGTTGGTGTGTTTTGTTAATCATATAATAATGCATTTTGGAACTGTTCGTTTATTGGTTATCATAGGTGTAGGGGTTTTCATGTATGGGTGAGGAGGGATATTTGTGTTATCTCAAAGTTCATGTTTGTGTGGTTGTTAATGATTTATTCTGTGTAAGAACTGTTATTGTCTTTATCTATCTCTTGTATTGTATTGTTCTAAATAAAAATCTGAGTCTTCAACTTCCAATTGTGACCTCTTGTGTCTGTGTCCCATCTCTGGAACATCCCGTCTTTGTCCACCTTGTCTATTCCGCGCAGTATTTTATATGTCGTTATCATGTCTCCCCTGACCCTCCTGTCCTCCAGTGTCGTCAGGCCGATTTCTCTCAACCTTTCTTCGTAGGACAATCCCCGTAGCTCTGGGACTAGTCTTGTTGCAAACCTTTGCACCTTCTCTAATTTCTTGACATGCTTGACTAGGTGTGGATTCCAAACTGGTGCTGCATACTCCAGTATGGGCCTGACGTAAATGGTATACAGAGACTTGAACGAATCCTTGCTGAGGTATCGGAACGCTATCCGTAGGTTTGCCAGACGCCCGTATGCTGCAGCAGTTATCTGATTGATGTGCGCCTCAGGAGATATGCTCGGTGTTATACTCACCCCCAGATCTTTTTCCTTGAGTGAAGTTTGCAGTCTTTGGCCATCTAAACTATATTGTGTCTGCAGTTTTCTTTGCCCTTCCCCAATCTTCATGACTTTGCATTTGGCAGGGTTAAACTCAAGGAGCCAGTTACTGGACCAGGCTTGTAGCCTGTCCAGGTCTCTTTGTAGTCCTGCCTGATCCTCATCCGATTTGATTCTTCTCATTAACTTCACATCATCTGCAAACAAGGACACTTCTGAGTCTATCCCTTCTGTTATGTCGTTCACATATACCAAGAACAGCACAGGTCCTAGGACTGACCCCTGTGGAACCCCGCTTGTCACAGGCGCCCACTCTGACACCTCGTCACGTACCATGACTCGTTGTTGCCTTCCTGTCAGGTATTCTCTGATCCATTGCAGTGCCTTTCCTGTTATGTGTGCCTGATCCTCTAGCTTTTGCAGTAACCTCTTGTGAGGAACTGTGTCGAAGGCCTTCTTGCAGTCCAAAAAAATGCAGTCGATCCACCCCTCTCTCTCTTGTCTTACTTCTGTCACCTTATCATAAAACTCTAGTAGGT
>NW_027197007.1:0-71462 GCF_038502225.1 Cherax quadricarinatus | reverse complement strand
CAGTTATCAAAGCTACAGAGCCCAGTCCCTGGACCCATTATGTATCTCTGTAGGTCTTCTGACTACTGCCACAGGATAGGTATGGGATGCTTAATAAAGATATTGAACTAACTGATGATGGTGAAGCTCAAGTTCGGGTGTGTATAGGAGACTGGGATTACTTACCAGTAAAAGCAGGCCTTAGACAGGGATGTGTAATGTCACCATGGTTATTTAACATATTTATAGGTGGAGTTGTAAGAGAAGTAAATGTTTGGGGGTTGGGGAGAGGGGGGTGAGATTAAAATATGCTGAAACGAATGGAAGATGGGAGTTGACACAGTTACTTTTTGTTGATGATACTGTGCTTTTGGGAGATGCTAAAGAGAAGTTGCAAAGGTTAATTTACGAGTTTGGGAGGGTGTGTAAAGAAAGTTGAAAGTGAACATATATTAGAGTAAGATGATGAGAGGTATCAAATGAGTTAGATAAACGAGAATTGGATATCGGATTGGAATATGGAAAAAGTGAATGTGTTCAGATATTTGGTAGGAGATTTGTTAGCAGATGGGTTTATAAAGGACGAGGTTAAGCATATAACTAATGAAGTAAATAAGGTGAGTGGTGCATTGAGTATCTGTGGAAACCAATCAGGTTATTCTTGGAGGCAAAGAATTGAATGTACGAGAGTATAGTAGTACCAATACTTTTATATGGGTGTGAAGCGTGGTTTGTGAATGCTGCAGCAAGAAAGAGACCGGAGTCAGTGGAGATGTCGTGTCTAAAGGCAATGTGTGGTGTAAATATTATGCAGAGAATTCGTAGTGTGGAAATTAGGAGGTGTGGAGTTACTAAAAGTATTGTTCAGATGGCTGAAAAGGGGTTAGTTAGGTGGTTCTGTTATTTAGAGAGGATGGAGTCACAACCACGTATGTCTCCGCAACAGGAGTGACATCTAGTGCTACTAGACACCTGTTGTATGTGAGACTGTTGGCCCAGCGGATTAGGGCGTCTCGAGTTTTAACAGGCTGCCCGGGTGACATGGTAGAGCTCAAGGGTTTGAGACTCAACCAGATATGAGAGTTTACAACTCACTCCAAATGGCCAGTATCCCAACGCCCCTCCTTTAAAGTGCAAGCATTGTACTTTTCACCTCCAGAACTCAAGTCCGGCTAACTGGTTTCACTGAATCCCTCCACAAAATATTTACCCGCTCACATTCCAACAGCTTGTCAGGTCCCAAAATCCATTCGTCTCCATTCACTCCTAACACGCTCACACATGCCTGCTGCATGTCCAAGCCCCTTGCACACAAGCTTTTTTACCCTCTCCCTCCATTCTTTCCTAGGACGACCCCTACCCCTCCTTCAGTCCACTACAGATTAGTTACAATACAATAAACAATTGGAATAAAACAAAACTGTGCAGTTTACATTAACATTAATTATAGAATATCATCTTAATATTATTGGTACACGAATGTTAACTATATAGGAAATAACTTCCCTCTGTGTGTGCGTGTGTTAGTACTGCAACCTTCATAAGCAGCAACACCTCAGGAGAGCTTCTCAACTCTGCGCTGTCTTTCCCACCACCTCTCATATCTTCGTAGAGTAGGCCGCAGTGGCTGATCAGGACTTCTAGCTGTGTGATATTGCTGTTACTCGATGCATCCTGAGAACACTGAGGGCAATAAACCAACACATAAATAACATAAACACTAATATTGCAATAACTCAGAGGAAAAATACAGCTGAACAGAATATCATAAAGAATAAAGTAGGGTTTTGCTTGGACTTTATTAAATCTTACTGGTTAGATGGGTGATGAACAAGACATGACGTAGCATCGTTCTAAATACATATTACCCTGTGGAAGTGAAAAAAAATATTTAATTCCATCTAACTGCCCATATATTGAACATTTGTTTACATTTAAACCTTTAGAAACATCCTAAAAAGCTAAATAAACTTCGGAACATCCTAATATACTTTTTATAATATATTCTTGCTGTTTCTCTTGATATTAATATCTATTTCAGAATAATTTTATTCTAGTTTTTGAACCTAATTTATAATATGTATGAATTTTTTAGTTGTAATTTTCTGGTCACGTCCACTTTTCAGTACCAAGAGTGTCTAAAGTTCTTCTCCTCGATGCAGGGACCACCAGCAGTGCTGCAGTAAAAGATTAAGAGACATCGCAGAAGGTAACACGCAAATCTCTTCGCCACATCCAAGTTCCATTGAATAAAAGTTTTTACTCCAAGACAAGCGGGACAAGTTGCAATAACTTCATCCATGACTTGTGACAGTCAATTTTCAGAGAAGGGTTCTTGTGTCCACACGTCCCCCCGATTCTTTCAAAATCCTGGCTGAAACTTGGGTGGTCTGACTCCTCTCAACTTATTATCCTCAGTCTGTTCCCCCGAGCTTTATACTATCAAGAAGACTGAGAAAATGAAACCTGTAACTCAGTCAGTGTTAGCCGCTTATAGTTGATCCTACATCTCTCTGCAGATTATTTAGTGGCGCTGACTGTGGCATTTATTTCATTGGTTTCTAAATACTTTGTCCATTTAGGCTTGTGGTGCAAATATTTTAACTTCAGGAATTCCTGTTAAATCCAAAGGAAAAGTTTATTTGTATCTTTTATACATAATCATTTTATTTTTTGCATAACTAACACAGGAAATTTTATGTTAAACGTTCATCAACTTAAGTATATCATTCACTCACAGCATGTTGCATAGACAGTGCAGCCAATAAGAGATACAATAATAGGGCAAACTTGCAGGCCAGAAATCAGGTTACATTTCATTATAATTGACCTGTATATCTCCTACACAGCTCCACTGACCAATATTTTTTCACACTACATGGATTTAAGCTTCAGGTTGTTTCATTTATAGGAAGCTCTGAGTTGGTACTCAAGTAGTTGTGACTGCTTTTCTTTGTTATGTCTGAAGTAAACGATAACTCGAGGCCCCGAGTGATCACTAATTTAGACATAATGCACAAACAAGATGGTTGCAGCAACTGGAGTACCAACTGATGTCTTACGAGTGAAAATAATCTGTACTTCACCTATTCCCCTCCTCCCACGAAAATATATATATGACTACATAAAGGGAAGAACGGGAATGTACCAAAATATAGTGGCACCAAGACTGTTGTAAGGGGGTAACAGCGGCTGCTCGTAGCAAAAATTAGTGGAGGTGCTGCTTCAGAAAAAAGTTAGCCATTGTTTTAATACTGTGTAAAGCGAAACAAGCATATAAAAAGAAAATTCATTGTCCTCATCGCCTCCGAGCCGTGTGGACGAGGTGCGCAGACGCTCCTGTTTGAGAGTTTTTGCGCAGTTTACCTGATTGAGCTGCCCCTAGCGTTGGTTGGTGGAAACTTTATTTTCTCCAACATGGCGCTGAATAGCAGAAGAATCAACACTGCATTGAGATGATCCGTGGTGCTGTCACGGGATCCAACATGGATTTATTGTTACCAGCGATCATTCGCGATACCTATGGTATAGCAAATGAGGAGATAAGTGGTGTCGCACTCAATGGAACGACAAGAATCTTCGTAAAAATGACGTCTGCACTAGTCTACGAGGCGGTGGTCGACAAGTATCAGGAGACCATCATACCGATTAACACAGCTGTGTCGGTGCGACTCCATGATGTATCTCGACATTACACTTGGGTGAAAATCAGGAATGTGCCTTTTGAGGCGACTGATTTTGATATTAGCAGTGAACTGCGTACTTATGGGACGGTTCACGTAGCCACAGCAGGGAGATGGGCAACTGGACCGTATGCAGGTGCGCTGGAAGGTACATATACTGTTAAAATGACTCTTCGACACCCTATTCCTTCATATGTTGTGTTGAAGGAATTACGGACTCAAGTCTATGTAAGGTATGCGGGGCAACAACGTACGTGTCGGCTATGTGGGTCATATGACCACATCGCGGCGCAGTGTGAGAAACGAAGTGGGTACCCGGCACAACAGCAAAGGCAACAGCAGCCAGTGGGCGAGGTATTGATTGTCGATTGTTCAGACCAGAGCTTTGGTGAGATGGGGAAGGAAGAAGGATGGGTAAGGATGGAAATATTGGAAAAGGGTGGGAGGGGGTGAGAGGTAGGATATAAAGGTAAGTGGCCCAACCACTTTGGTGCAATTTAAAAAGTGTACGTAAAATGATAATATATTTATTTAAGGGGTATAAGACTAACCCATCAGAGTCACATAGATATAACAGATATATAAGTACATGACTCTGAATTAGTAGTAATTATACAAGTTGCAATTGTTTTTTTTTTTTTTTTTTTTTTTTTTTTTTTTGGGATTGCACAACGGTTGTTTTTGCGAAAAGGAAGGCATAATTTTCTGGCCAGTTTATAAATTCCGTGACAATGGCTTCTTACAGGTGGTGTCCAGCCATAGTGAATAGCATAATTTTTACATTAGAAAGTTATATATGATGTCTCCCTAATTGGGGGCGATGATTTTCTCAGTATACATAGAAGGGTTCTGGTGGTACCCAATCATCTTCATCAGGGAGGTTGCTCAATATCATGGGTCGATGGTAATCATCTTTATGAATAAAGCGACGGACCCTCTGTGGGAGAGTCATTCGTTGAGTCCTGTGAGGAGGAGTAGTGATAGTATAATCCGTGGTATTTACCACTTGTATCCCCTCAAGGAAGGGTCCTTGATGTTGGTGAGGGGCTCTTGATTTAGGGAATTGGATCTGTGCTCCAGTTCCCCAAATTAAGCCTGAATGCCTTCCACATCCCCCCCCAGGCGCTGTATAATCCTCCGGGTTTAGCGCTTCCCCCTTGATTGTAATAATAATAATAATTACCACTTGTATAGGATGTTCCCTATCTGGCATGTATAGTTCTTGCATTGTATAAAGTTGTTTCTTTTTTAAGGTGTCAAGGCGTATATTTATGGCAGTAATATCTTCTTGTATGTGTAAATCTGCCATTTTAACTGTCTCTCCTCCTGGTATTGGTGATGAAGCGAAGAGCTCTATTCTGGACCCTTTGTAACCGGAGCATGTTGGTCTTTGTTGTTAATGACATTGGGACACAAGGGTATTCGAGTATTGGTCTTATTATCATTTTATATTCCTTTGTTCTGGACGGGTTTTCATGCCATATGTCATTGTTCTTGATGTGTTTTCATATCATATTTCATTGTTCTGGACGGGATTTCATGTCACATTTCATTGTTCTAGGAAGGTTTTCATGTCAAATTTCATTGTTCTGGACGGGTTTTCGTGTCATTCTTCATTGTTCTGGAAGGGTTTTCTTGTCATATTTCAATGTTCTTCAAGGGTTTTCAAGTCATATTTCATTGTTCTGGACGGGCTTTCATGTCATATTTCATTGTTTTTGACGTATTTTCATGTCATATTTCATTGTTCTGGACGGGTTTTCATGTCATATTTCATTGTTCTGGACGGGTTTTCATGTCATATTTCATTGTTCTGGACGTGTTTTCATGTCAAACTTCAATATTCTGGCCGTTTTCATGTCACATTTCATTGTTCTTGAAGGATTTTCATTTCATATTTCATTGTTCTGGACGGGTTTTCATATCATATTTCATTGCTCAGGACGTGTTTTGATGTCATAATTTCATTGTTCTGCACGTGTTTTCATGTCATATTTCATTGTTCAAGACAGGTTTTCATGTCACATTTCATTGTTCTAGACAGGTTTTCATGTCATATTTCATTTTTCTGGACGTGTTTTCATGTCATATTTCATTGTTCTGGACTGGTTTTCATGTCATATTTCATTGTTCTGGACTGGTTTTCATGTCATATTTCATTGTTCTGGAGTGGTTTTCATATCATATTTCATTGTTCTGGACGGGTTTTCATGTCATATTTCATTGTTCTGGAAGTGTTTTCACGTCATATTTCATTGTTCTGGACGTGTTTTTATGTCACATTTCATTGTTCTTGAAGGATTTTCATGTCATATTTCATTGTTCTGGACGGGTTTTCATTTCATATTTCATTGTTCTACACAGGTTTTCATGTCATATTTCATTGTTCTAAACAGGTTTTCATGTCATATTTCATTTTTCTGAACGCATTTTCATGTCATATTTCATTGTTCTAAACAGGTTTTCATGTCATATTTCATTTTTCTGAACGCATTTTCATGTCATATTTCATTGTTCTAAACAGGTTTTCATGTCATATTTCATTTTTCTGGACGTGTTTTCATGTCATATTTCATTGTTCTGGACGGGTTTTCATGTCATATTTCATTATTCTGTACGGGTTTTCATGTCACATTTCATTGTTCTTGAAGGATTTTCATGTCATATTTCATTGTTCTAGACGGGTTTTCATGTCATATTTCATTGTTCTGAACGGGTTTTCATGTCACATTTCAATGATCTGGACGGGTTTTCATGTCATATTTCATTGCTCAGGACGTGTTTTCATGTCATATTTCATTGTTCTAGACGGGTTTTCATGTCATATTTCAATGATCTGGACGGGTTTTCATGTCATATTCCGTTGTTCTGAACGTGTTTTCATGTCATATTTCATCGTTCTGGACGTGTTTTCATGTCATATTTCATTGTTCTACACAGGTTTTCATGTCATATTTCATTGTTCAAGACAGGTTTTCATGTCATATTTCATTGTTCTTTACGTGTTTTCATGTCATTTTTCATTGTTCTAGACGGGTTTTCATGTCATATTTCATTGTTCTTGAAGGGTTTTCATGTCATATTTCATTGTTCTGGACAGGTTTTCAAGTCACATTTCATTGTTCTGGACGTGTATTCATGTTACATTTCATTGTTCTGGACGTGTATTCATGTTACATTTCATTGTTCTGGATGTGTTTTCATGTCGTATTCCTTAGTTCTGGACGGTTTTCATGTCATATGTCATTGTTCTTCATGTGTTTTCATATCATATTTCATTGTTCTGGACAGGTTTTCGTGTCATACTTCATTGTTCTTGACGGGTTTTCAGGTCATATTTAAATGTTCTTCAAGGATTTTCATGTCATATTTCATTGTTCTGGACGGGTTTTCATGTCATATTTCATTGTTCTGCATGGTTTTCATGTCATATTTCTTTGTACTGGACGGGTTTTCATATCACATTTCATTGTTCTGGACAGGTTTTCATGTCATATTTTATTGCTCTGGACGGGTTTTCATGTCATATTTCATTGTTCTGGACGGGTTTTCATGTCATATTTCATTGTTCTGGACTGGTTTTCATGTCATATTTCATTGTTCTAGACAGGTTTTCATGTCATATTTCATTGTTCTGGACGTGTTTTCATGTCATATTTCATTTTTCTCGACGCGTTTTCATGTCATATTTCATTGTTCTGGACTGGTTTTCATGTCATAATTTCATTGTTCTAGACAGGTTTTCATGTCATATTTCATTTTTCTCGACGCGTTTTCATGTCATATTTCACTGTTCTGGACGTGATTTCATGTCATATTTCATTGTTCTGGACTTGTTTTTATGTCATATTTCATTGTTCTGGACGGGTTTTCATGTCAAATTTCACTGTACTATACGTGTTTTCATGTCACATTTCATTGTTCTTGAAGGATTTTCATGTCATATTTCAGTGTCCTGGACGTGTTTTCATGTCATATGTCATTGTTCTTGACGTGTTTTCATGTCATATTTCATTGTTTTGAACGTATTTTCATGTCATATTTCATTGTTGTGGACGGGTTTTCATATCACATATCATTGTTCTAGACTGGTTTTCATGTCATATTTCATTGTTCTGGACGGGTTTTCATATCATATTTCATTGTTCTGGACCTGTTTTCATGTCATATTTCATTGTTCTGGACGTGTTTTCATGTCATATTTCATTGTTCTACACAGGTTTTCATGTCATATTTCATTGTTCTGGACGTGTTTTCATGTCAAATTTCACTGTACTAGACGTGTTTTCATGTCACATTTCATTGTTCTTGAAAGATTTTCATGTCATATTTCAATGTTCTGGACGTGTTTTCATGTCATATTTCATTGTTCTGGACGAGTTTTCATGTCATATTTCATCGTTCTGGACGTGTTTTCATGTCATATTTCATTGTTCTGGACGAGTTTTCATGTCATATTTCATCATTCTGGACGTGTTTTCATGTCATTTCATTTTTCTGGACGTGTTTTCATGTTATATTCCGTTGTTTTGGACATATTTTCATGTCATATTTCGTTGTTCTACACAGGTTTTCATGTCATATTTCATTGTTCTACACAGGTTTTCATGTCATATTTCATTGTTCTGGACGAGTTTTCATGTCATATTCCTTTGTTGTGGACGTGTTTTCATGTCATTTCATTTTTCTGGACGTGTTTTCATTTCACATTTCATTGTTCTGGACGTGTTTTCATGTCATATTCCATTGATCTGGACATGTTTTCATGTCATATTCCATTGATCTGGACATGTTTTCATGTCATATTCCATTGATCTGGACATGTTTTCATGTCATATTTCATTGTTCTGGACTGGTTTTCATGTCAAATTTCATTGCTTTTAACGTGTTTTCTTGTCATATTTCATTGTTCTGAACGGGTTTTCATGTCATGTTTCATGGTTCTGGACGGGTTTTCATGTCATATTTCATTGTTTTGGATGGGTTTTCATGTCATATTTCATTGTTCTGGATGGATTTTCATGTCTAATTTCATTGTTCTGGACGTGTTTTCATTTCGTATTTCATTGTTCTGGATTGCGTGCAGGAAACAGTGACAGCATGGATGATCTGGCTCTGATCCACCAGAAGGCCTGGTCACGGACTGGGCCGCGGGGGCTTTGACCCCCGGAACTCTCTACAGGTAAACTCCAGGTAAACGTGCAGAACAATGAAATATGACATGAAAGCCAGTCTAGAACAATGAAATATGACATGAAAACCAGTCCAGAACAATGAAATATGACATGAAAACCCGTCCAGAACAATGGAACATGACTTGAAAACCAGTCCAGAACAATGAAATATGAAATAAAAACACGTCCAGAACAATGAAATATGACATGAAAACCCGTACAGAACAATGAAATGTGATATGAAAACCCGTCCAAAACAATCAAATAAGACATGAAAACACGTCCTGAACAATGAAATTTGAAATAAAAACACGTCCAGAACAATGAAATATGACATGAAAACCCGTACAGAACAATGAAATGTGATATGAAAACCCGTCCAAAACAATCAAATAAGACATGAAAACACATCCATAACAATGAAATATGACATGAAAACCCGTCCAAAACATTCAAATAAGACATGAAAACACGTCTAGAACAATGAAATATGACATGAAAACCAGTCCTGAACAATGAAATATGACATGAAAACCCCTCCAAAACATTCAAATAAGACATGAAAACACGTCCAGAACAATGAAATATGACATGAAAACCAGTCCAGAACAATGAAATATGACATGAAAACACGTCCAGAACAATGAAATATGACATGAAAACACGTCCAGAACAATGAAATATGACATGAAAACACGTCCAGAACAATGAAATATGACATGAAAACCAGTCCAGAACAATGAAATATGACATGAAAACACATCCAGAACAATGAAATATGACATGAAAACCCCTCCAAAACTATGAAATAAGACATGAAAACACGTCCAGAACAATGAAATATGACATGAAAACCAGTCCAGAACAATGAAATATGACATGAAAACCCGTCCAGAACAATGAAATATGACATGAAAACCCGTCCAGAACAATGAAATATGACATGAAAACACGTCCAGAACAATGAAATATGACATGAAAATCAGTCCCGAACATTGAGATATGACATGAAAACCCGTCCAGAACAATGAAATATGACATGAAAACTGGTCTAGAACATTGAAATATGACATGAAAACACGTCCAGCGATAACTCTCCAGCCTCTTCAAGGGGGGCTCCTTGGCGTGGTGAAGAGGCTCTTGGTCTGAGGAATTAGACCTATCGGTCTTCTTCCTCAGACCGAACCTAATTACCCCCCAATCTCCCCTCCCCGATCCCATCCTCCCCTTTTTCCTTTCCTCCTCCCCCTCTGCACCCCTCCCTTTTGCCCTTCCTCTTTTTGTCCTTTGGGATTTCTCCCACAGGCGCGCTAGTTCCTAGGTAGAGGAAAGGATACCGGGGTCCATCCCATTCCGTTGAGGTTCTTAGCGGTGGCGTAGTTTGCCGTGGAATCTGGATCGCCTGGGGATGTCCCGATCCCTCTCCGGTATCCCGGAGTAGCTTTGGGTGTCTTTCGGGCGACGAGTGTATCTCTGGAAGCCACCTTTCGGATTCCGGGGGTGGTGGCCGAAGGAGGTATGCTTTGTGGCGGATATCCGGCCGCCCTCTCTTTTGTCCACCGAGGTAGCTCGGCAGATGTGAGGTTGCTATCCCGGATTGTTAGTTTACTAGCATGATGGGTAGGGTATGGCACGGGTTCCATGCTGCATCTGCGCTACTTGCGGTGCTGAGGTCCTCTTGGGCGCGGAGGGAGATTTCTGGCCCTTTCATTCCTCCTAGGAACTATCCCTCCCCGGTCCCCCCCTTTTTTTTTTCTTTTATTTTTATTTTTTCTTTTTTTTTTCTTAAACAAAAAGAAAGAAGTAACCTAACCATGGCAGCCCTAGTCCATGAACCTGGTACCCCCGGGCCCCTTCTTGATACCGCACCCCGTTCTGACCCCGCCTCGTCTTTGGACCACTCTTCAGACATTCCTCATGCCTCTGTACCTATTGCCGGTGCTGTTTCCTCACCCGCTTCAGGTACTGAGGCCTCGACTGACTCCTTCGATTTATCGGACCTTCGCTCTCCTCTGACTATGCTTCCGGCCTCTCCCTCTACGGTGCGGCAATTTTCAAATCGCCGACCCGTTCCACGTCGGACCAACTCTGGTCCCACGCCTAAACGCCAACGACAATTACCTGCTGATGATACTTCTCCACCTTCTCGTTCTTCTCAGAAACGATCGACACGTCCTTCACTACCTTTCCACGCTCAGTTTCAGACTGAACAGTGGACTAAATTCTTCACTTTACGACCAACTTCCTCTACTGCCTATCTTTCTGACCATAGTATTGGCAAGGCACTCCTACGCCATGTTGGTAAAGATATTTCTTTTCATGCTCTTAAGAGCGGTACGTGCATCATTACCATACAGAATGCTACCCAGGCTCATGAGCTCTCTCGTCTTTCCCATATCGATACTGTTCCTGTCACTCTTGAAAAACATCATTCCCGCAATTCTTGTAGTGGTATCGTCATTCTGCCCCATACCATAGTTCAACGAAATTTCCAGACATGTGGCACTGACATTCTAGAACAGCTGGAACTCCAAGATCTCCCAATCCTCAAGGTAGACACTTACGTTCTTCCTGCCCGTGGGCGGAGACGATACCCTAGCAATGTGGCTCGTTTAACTTTTGACAGCCGAGAACTCCCATCCTCAGTTTATATAGCAGGACATCGGTTACAAGTTCGAAAGGTGATCCCTACACCACAACAGTGTAGAAATTGCTGGCGATTTGGCCATCCAGCGAAATATTGCAGATCTATCGCCGAATGCCCAGTCTGTGGTGCCGATGACCATTCTATTACGTCTTGCAATCGATCTCCCTCTTGCCTTAACTGTCATGAGGCTCACCCTTCGTACTCTCGCCGTTGTCAGGTCTATTTAAACGAGCGGGAAATCCGTTACCTCAAAGAGACAGAAGGTCTCCCTTATGCCATGGCAGTTTCTCATCTCCGCCTCGTCCCCCCATTTCTGGTATCCCATCTTCTACACCCACCTCTGTGGTTACCTCTCCCATAATCACTCCTGTATCTAATCCTTTTGCTGTCCTCAGCTCAGACGTCCCTACTTCAACGCCTCAGTCTAATCTCGCTTCTTCAAGTTCTCTCTCACAAGCCTCAGTATCGACGAGACCTCATACGACACCTCCTCCCAATCGTCCCTCTACTTCTCAAAAGTCAAAAAAAGGTCCGGTAACACCTCCTACCCATCTTCCACCTCCTCATTTTACCCTCCCTGTCTCTGTCCCTAGTTCTTCCCCTCTCACTGGCTCAGTTACAAGTGCAGAGGTTCACCCTCCTCCTCGTAATGTACCTTCCTCCCCTGTTCCCTCCCAAGTTTCTTCCTCTTCTGCCACCTCCCAGGTTCCTGCCTCCTCTGTCCCCTGCCATGCTTCTCCAGTTCCCTCCACCCTTTCGCCCCCCCCCTACCTTGGTACAGTCCAACACAGTTCCAATCTTTACTCATCCTTCCCCTACCATTCCCAATATTGTCTCCCATACGACATCTCTGAATTCCGAAACACTTGAAGCAATCTCTGAATATATTGCAGAGACCAAACCATCAATGGACACTGATCCACCTTCCGCTCTTTCTCTCTCCTCTGCTCCATCTGCGCAACTCCTTTCTTCACAGCGCACCGTTCCTTCGCTGCTTGAACATTTTCCACTGCCTCCGCATGTGGACTTTTCTAACCCTTCTAGTCCGTAGGAACCCTTACCTGCGGATTTCAAGTATCTTTATCATTGCCAATCATGGCCTATTTACAGTGGAATATACGCGGCCTCAGGGGTAATCGGGGTGAGCTTCAGATGTTACTCTCCCAGTTTGCCCCTGTTGGTGTTTGCTTACAGGAACCAAAATTACACTCTGCTGTTATTTCTCACATCTCAGGCTATAATTTATTGTATTCTTCAGATCCTTTTCCTGATGGGACCTTTAATGAAAGTGCCCTTCTTCTCCGCACTGATATTCCGTACCATCAGCTATTTGTTCATACTTCGCTGCATTACACAGCAGCCCGTATCCACTTACATAGGTGGTATACGCTCTGTTCTTTATATCTCTCTCCTTCTTGGGCATTATCTATTCCGGATTTTGCCTTCCTTGTTTCGTCATTACCGCCACCGATTCTGTTACTTGGTGATTTTAATGCCCACCATTTCCTCTGGGGGGGTCTCACTGTGATTCCCGTGGAATTCAGTTAGAGGCTTTTCTTGCCACCCACCCCCTCCATGTTTTAAATACAGGTACTCACACCCATTTTGATCCTCGGACTCATACTCTCTCTTGCATCGATCTCTCAATCTGCTCTTCCTCCGCCGCATTAGACTTCACCTGGTCTGTTCTCCCGGACTTACATGACAGTGATCATTTCCCAATCATTCTTACTTCCCCTTCATATTCGCCACCTCTTCGCACCCCACGCTGGCAATTTAATCGGGCAAATTGGAACCTTTACTCACACCTAACTGTTTTTAAAGAGGTTCCTTCTTCGTCCTCCATCGATGAGCTTTTACACCTCTTCTCGTCCTCCGTTTTCACCGCAGCTTCTCATTCTATACCCCAAACTTCGGGCAGGCATTCTCAGAAATGCGTGCCTTGGTGGTCTCCTGCTTGTGCTCGTGCAGTACGTTTGAAACGCGCTGCATGGGGCAGGTACCGGTACAATAGAACCACAGAGCGACTCCTTGATTTTAAACAGAAGCGTGCGATCGCTCGCCGTGTCATCCGTGACGCTAAACGCACTTGCTGGCGAGATTATGTCTCCACCATCACCTCTGCTTCCTCTATGAGTGCAGTCTGGAAAAAAGTACGAAAACTGAGTGGTAAATATTCTCCTGACCCGGCTCCTGTTCTGCGGGTTGCCGGTGTTGATATAGCAAACCCACTAGATGTTGCCAATGAAATTGGCAATCATCTGGTCCGTATTTCTCAGGGACTCCATCTATGCCCCTCATTTCTTTCCTCAAAGTCTGCCAGAGAGTTAGCACCCTTGGACTTTTCTTCTCTCAGAGAAGAACAGTATAATGTGCCTTTTACACTTCAAGAACTGGAGGCAACACTCTCAGCTTGTCGATCATCGGCAGCTGGGCCCGACGACATTCATATTCGTATGCTACAACATTTACATCAGTCAGCCCTTGCAGTCCTATTACGCCTTTACAATCTTATTTGGTCACAAGGAGTTCTTCCACAGCTGTGGAAATCCGCCATTGTTCTCCCTTTCCGCAAACCAGGCACTATGGGACATGAAACCTCCCACTATCGTCCCATTGCTCTTACCAGTGCAGTTTGCAAAGTAATGGAACGTCTAGTAAATAGACGTTTAGTGTGGTATTTAGAGACACACAACAGTCTCTCCACTCGTCAATATGGCTTTCGTAAGGGACGTTCTACCATAGACCCCTTACTGCGCTTGGATACGTATGTTCGTAATGCCTTTGCGAATAACCACTCAGTTATTGCCATATTTTTTGACCTTGAGAAGGCATATGACACAACTTGGAGGTATAATATTTTAGCCCAAGCCCACTCCTTAGGCCTTCGAGGCAATCTACCATCCTTCCTTAAGAACTTTTTAACTGACAGGCATTTCCGTGTTCGGGTTAATAATGTGCTCTCCCCGGACTTTATCCAAGCTGAAGGTGTCCCCCAGGGATGTGTTCTGAGCACAACACTTTTTCTCCTTGCTATTAATGATTTGGCCTCTAGTCTTCCATCAAATATTTGGTCATCACTCTATGTTGATGACTTCGCTATTGCCTGTGCAGGCGCTGACTGTCACCTCCTTACAGTTTCTCTCCAACATGCAGTCGACCGTGTTTCCAATTGGGCCACCACACATGGGTTTAAATTTTCCAGCACTAAAACCCACCAAATCACTTTCACTAGACGCTCTGTCATCTCCGATCATCCTTTGTACCTCTATGGCTCCCGTATCCCTGAACGTGATACAGTCAAGTTTCTGGGCCTCCTCTTTGATCGTAGGTTATCCTGGAAACCTCACATTACCTCTCTGAAGGCAACTTGTCACAGCCGGCTGAACCTTCTTAAAACCCTTGCTCATCTTTCGTGGGGAGCTGATCGTCGAACCCTCCTTCACCTACATTCCACCCTTATTTTATCGAAACTTGATTATGGTGACCAGATCTATTCAGCGGCATTTCCTGCTACTCTCTCTAGCCTTAACCCCATTCATCACCAAGGATTACGTTTATGCCTTGGTGCTTTTCGCTCTTCCCCTGTCGAAAGCCTCTATGCAGAAGCGAACGTTCCATCCTTATCTGATCGCCGTGATGCCCATTGCCTGCGCTACTATGTACGCTCTCATGATCTCCGCAATCCTTCCATTTATAGAATGGTCACTGATATTAGTAGACATTCTTTATTTGTTCGCCGCCCCTGCTTACTCCGTCCCTTCTCTCTTCGCCTTCATTCGCTCTTGTCTTCTCTTCAACTACCACCTTTCTATGTACATGTAGCATCTCACTTTTCCCTACCCCCCTGGGAAGTTCCAGCTGTTCGAGTCTGTTCTTTCTCCCTCCCTTGCTCGAAAGCCCAACTGTCTACGGTCGCTTCCCGCTCTCTTTTTCTTGACCACTTTCACTCTCATTCTCATGCCATTGCTGTGTACACAGATGGCTCTAAGTCTTCTGACGGCGTAGGATTCGCAGCAGTGTTTCCGGACAGCGTCGTACAAGGGCATTTACTATCTTCGGCTAGTATTTTTACTGCTGAATTATATGCCATCCTTACAGCACTTATCCGTATTGCATCTATGCCTGTGTCATCATTTGTGGTTGTCTCAGACTCCCTTAGTGCTTTACAGGCTATACAAAAATTTGATACACCTCACCCCTTAGTCCTCCGTATCCAACTTTGGCTACGCCGCATCTTTACCAAGCATAAAGATATTGTTTTTTGTTGGGTCCCTGGTCATGTTGACGTACAGGGCAATGAACAGGCAGACACTGCTGCGCGGTCAGCAGTACATGACCTACCAGTTTCTTATAGAGGTATTCCATGTACGGACTATTTTGCTGTAATATCTTCCCACCTTCACACCCGTTGGCAACAACGTTGGTCTACTATGCTCGGCAACAAACTTCAGTCTATTAAACCGAGTATAGGTTACTGGCCGTCTTCTTATCACCAGTGTCGAGGTTGGGAGACTACTCTCTCCCGTCTTCGCATTGGCCATACTCGTCTTACTCATGGATATCTCATGGAGAGGCGTCTTGCTCCTCTCTGTGAGAATTGCCAAGCTCCATTATCAGTCAGCCACATTCTGTTGGACTGCCCACTTTATCAACGAGCACGCAGAATTTACCTCTGTCGTCGTCTTCGCCCCGCTGCTCTCTCTTTACCTTCCCTTCTCGCTGATGGACCCACCTTTCATCCGGACTCTCTCATTGACTTTTTGACAACGACTGACTTACTTCACAAATTCTGATACTTTCAGCCCTTTCTACTTCAATCTCTTGCTACCCTCTACCCCCGTACTATCCCCTGCCCCACTGTTTTCTGTAACCTGCTGATCATCCCCCCTCTCTTCTGCCATCCAATTCCCTTGCTTCCTTCCCTACCCTGCAGCACTGTATAGCCCTTGTGGCTTAGCACTTCTTTTTTGATTATAATAATAATAATACAAAGATATTAACAAGCAAACGACATCCCCCACCCATCTATTTGCAGGGTGAAATCATTAGCTACGTTAAAACCTACAGATATCTTGGTGTAGATGTACCCTTTAATAAATCCATTATACCACAACTAAATAAGAAATGCAAAGATAGGCTAAATGCTCTCAAAGCTGTTGCTGGCTACAACCCCAACTATAGTGCTAATGTGAGGATCGTGAGAATGATGTACATAGCCTATGTTAGGTCCTTAATTGATTACGCTGCTCCCATGTTGATATTAGCTAGAGAAAGTTCTCTCCGACCCTTGGAACTAATGCAGAATGAAGCTCTCAGAATTATTCTTGGTTGCCCCAAATCTACAAAGGTTCTTAATATGAGGAAGGAGCTTGGTATTTCTAGTATCAATGATAGGATTGTTGAGATTAACAATGTACTCGGTATTAGGATGTTGAGAAAGGAACCAGGCGCTGTCACAATGAATCTTACCCAGTGTCTAGAGGTAAGTACACACAGATCTAATTGGAATGTGGAAACGTGCAATTGCATTAAGTTTTATAACCTGCATGAACTGTATCACTGTAGGCAACAAGAGCATTTCACCCCTCCATGGAAGATGTGTTCCTTTAATATCACATACCTGCAAGTTCCTCCCAAGAAGCTCATTGCTAGTAATCTCTTCCTTAAATCTCTTGTTAGAGCAACTGCTCAATAAGAAATTTCTCACCTAGCTGGTAGTAATAAGTTATCACAAGTTATATACACTGATGGATCTAAACAGGAGTCTTCTGGCAGGGCTGCATCTGCTCTTGTTGCCACCTCCCTAGTTAAGAACGATAGTAAATTTTGTTGAGTTAGGCATAAGAATTAACAACTGGGCGTCTACACAGGGCCGGATTAAGAAGTCTCCGAGCCCTAGGCTATTCAGATTGGCGGGGCCCCTTTGAGTTATGGGTAAGCGAAGCGACCCCTTCCAGCTTGGGGGTGGGGGGGGGTCGGTGTGAGCCTGTTTAAGGTCTAATTAAATACATTCTGGCTATTTAGATTAAATTTAATAGGGAAAGTACATCAAGACAACCAAAACCATTTACCAACAGCCATTATAACTATCTTGTTAAATCATGCATTTTAAAGAGAATAAACTCAAGACAGCATAGTATTACTAGATTAGGCTATTAAAGTAGTGACATCATGTACCTATTATATTCAGCATAACCACTACAGCACTATTATTCCCTTTATAAATCACTGACCATTATTATCATCATTGCATCATGCATAAGACTATCAAATCATATAAACTCAAGAAAGTAAAGAATTGTTTATATTCACAAGCACTTCTTAAATAAACTTTTTTCTGGATTTCATATTGGCAAAATCATCAATTATATTCTGAAAATCAATATTTCTTGTTAGATCAGACTCAATGGTCAACAAGGCTAGGTTACACAATTTGTCTTGGCTCATTGTTGAACGGAGCTGGTTTTTCACTCTTTTCAAAACAGAAAATGAACGTTCTCCTTCACAGTTAGTAGCTGGAAGTGTTAGGTAAAGGCAATACACTATGTCAACATTAGGGAAGGTTTCTGAGATACCTGCATTTCTTAAATGTTTCAAAGCAGCTGAGGGCGCACATTTTTCAGGTGGAGCTTTAATCTGATTCATATACCTAGAAAAATGAACTATTTCTTCAACAAATGTGTCCTGAGCATCTGCTGAAAGGTGTTGTTGCAACTTTAATGCAGCTTCTCTCAATTCTGCATCTGGCATAGTAGTAATTTTGAACAGAAATCTAAACTTGTCATTGAGATTCTGGTAGATTTCTTTTCTTTTCACTAATTCTGTTATCAGTGAATCCAGAATGACGAAGTATGTAGCTGTCTTACATTTCTGCCTTGGTAGCAACACAATTTCATTGTCTGGCTCTTCAAAATTGCGTTTCCTCTTCCTTGACCGCTGATGATCAGCCCGGTAACTGTAGTCTTTCACCAGCAGTTTAGCTTTCTCTTCAAACATTTCAAAAGCTTCATCATTGCGAAGTGAGCTTACAAATTCCACTAAGCCTGCATAGAGGTTAGCACAAGTAGCCATTTCAATTTCAATTTTCTGAAGTGTCTTGTTCGTGGCATTTAACCGTTCCAGTATACAGTCCCAAAGCACACAGAGTAAGGCCAATTCAAAATCTTCCAATTTTGATGCTAAGCTGGCTGCTTCGCTTCTTGTAGTTGCTGTCTGGTCTTCATCCTCTGCTATTTGGATCAAAGCAGAACGTAATTCAGGAAAGCTGTCTTTCAAAGCATGTGTTGCATCATGCTGCGCTGACCACCTTGTTGTTGATAATGATTTGATGACATCTCCATGAATGGTTGACTTGAGTATACTCCACCGATGCGTTGAAGCAGAGAAAAAATTAAAGAGTGCTCGTAAAAGTCCAAAAAATGAAACTGCAGCCACACAACACTCCGCAGCACATGACCCAACAAGATTAAGAGAATGTGCTGACCAGGGCACATATTCAGCAAGTGGGTTGATTTGCTTGATACGGGCTTGCAATCCATTATATTTACCCGACATGTTACTTGCATTGTCGTAGCTCTGGCCACGGCAATCCATAATAGAGAGATCATGTTCAAGCAGAGTATCCAGTACTACATTCATCATTGTTTCTCCATCATGGCCTGAAAGAGGAATGAATTTTATAAAGCGCTCTACAGGCTTACCACTGGAGTCGACAAAGCGAACAATGAATGTCAATTGATCTGTATGTGAAATATCTGGTGTTGAATCTACACTTATTGCAAAGTATTTTGCAGTTTTCACAGCTGCTGTGTTATTGAGGACCTTCTTAGTCATCAGTTCAATAAATTCATTGCACATAGCAGATGACATGTAAGATACAGTGCCTCTTCCTGCATTCCCAAGGCGTGACACATGATTTGCTAAGAATGGATCGAATTGTGCTAACAGTTCTATGATCCCTAGGAAATTGCCATTGTTTTCCGAACCAAAAACCTCATTTTCTCCACGGAAAGCAAGTCCTCTTAGAGCTAAGAATTTTACAACAACAACAACTCTTTCTAGAACTTTTCTCCAATAAGTGCGCTCTTTTTCAGTTTGATTTTCCAAACGAAAATCCAATAAGCCTTTTTTCTGTGCACGAAATACACTGGCTAAAATGCAGCTCCTGTGAGTGGTGCTGTTTTCATGTTCCTCGAAACGCTTGGAATTTTTCCAGTCATTGAACCCCTGTGTGAAGGTATTTTCTTTGGTAGAAAATAGCTTGCATGCTGAACAGTACACTTTTCCTGAGCTTTCCGAGTATACCATCCATGATCTTTTCACAGTTTCTGAATTTGCAAGCTTCCTATAAAACATAGATGACTTTAAACAACGACGACTTCCATTATCATAAATCCTTGCTGATTTCCTAAAGTCAATGTTCAGAGTTTGACTGAAGTTTTCTGCAATGAAAGCATTACGTAGAGAATCTGGGATTACATTTGGCCATAAGGCAGGATCTTTTAAGACAAATCCTGTGGATGAAATGTCCGTTGAGACATTGAGAGGAGACACAAAAGAAGTAGATGCTTGCTGAGAAATAATGGAGGGAGGGCTTCCTGTATAATCTGACGTATCTGCAGATTCAACTGTACTGGTAACATCAGAAACTGTTTTCGTGAGCATGTCTGTGATCTTTCTGCAGCTTCCTACATCTTTCTTTTTCTGTTCTTCTTCTTGAATTTTCTTCTTTCTTTTCTGTGACCCACTCGCATAAGAACGTCCAACATCACGTTCACGAGATGCCATAATGAGGATGTATCACTATACCTGGAGAGAGTTTCGGGGGTCAATGCCCCCGCGGCCCGGTCTGTGACCAGGCCTCCTGGTGGATCAGCGCCTGATCAACCAGGCTGTTGCTGCTGGCTGCACGCAAACCAACGTACGAGCCACAGCCCGGCTGATCAGGAACTGACTTTAGGTGCTTGTCCAGTGCCAGCTTGAAGACTGCCAGGGGTCTGTTGGTAATCCCCCTTATGTGTGCTGGGAGGCAGTTGAACAGTCTCGGGCCCCTGACACTTATTGTATGGTCTCTTAACGTGCTAGTGACACCCCTGCTTTTCATTGGGGGGATGGTGCATCGTCTGCCAAGTCTTTTGCTTTTGTAGTGAGTGATTTTCGTGTGCAAGTTCGGTACTAGTTCCTCTAGGATTTTCCAGGTGTATATAATCATGTATCTCTCCCTCCTGCATTCCAGGGAATACAGGTTTAGAAACCTCAAGCGCTCCCAGTAATTGAGGTGTTTTATCTCCGTTATGCGCACCGTGAAAGTTCTCTGTACATTTTCTAGGTCGGCAATTTCACCTGCCTTGAAAGGTGCTGTTAGAGTGCAGCAATATTCCAGCCTAGATAGAACAAGTGACCTGAAGAGTGTCATCATGGGCTTGGCCTCCCTAGTTTTGAAGGTTCTCATTATCCATCCTGTCATTTTTCTAGCAGATGCGATTGATACAATGTTATGGTCCTTGAAGGTGAGATCCTCCGACATAATCACTCCCAGGTCTTTGACGTTGGTGTTTCGCTCTATTTTGTGGCCAGAATTTGTTTTGTACTCTGATGAAGATTTAATTTCCTCATGTTTACCATATCTGAGTAATTGAAATTTCTCATCGTTGAACTTCATATTGTTTTCTGCAGCCCACTGAAAGATTTGGTTGATGTCCGCCTGGAGCCTTGCAGTGTCTGCAATGGAAGACACTGTCATGCAGATTCGGGTGTCATCTGCAAAGGAAGACACGGTGCTGTGGCTGACATCCTTGTCAATGTCGGATATGAGGATGAGGAACAAGATGGGAGCTAGTACTGTGCCTTGTGGAACAGAGCTTTTCACCGTAGCTGCCTCGGACTTTACTCTGTTGACGACTACTCTCTGTGTTCTGTTAGTGAGGAAATTATAGATCCATCGACCGACTTTTCCTGTTATTCCTTTAGCGCGCATTTTGTGCGCTATTACGCCATGGTCACACTTGTCGAAGGCTTTTGCAAAGTCTGTATATATTACATCTGCATTCTTTTTGTCTTCTAGTGCATTTAGGACCTTGTCGTAGTGATCCAGTAGTTGAGACAGACAGGAGCGACCTGTTCTAAACCCATGTTGCCCTGGGTTGTGTAACTGATGGGTTTCTAGATGGGTGGTGATCTTGCTTCTTAGGACCCTTTCAAAGATTTTTATGATATGGGATGTTAGTGCTATTGGTCTGTAGTTCTTTGCTGTTGCTTTACTGCCCCCTTTGTGGAGTGGGGCTATGTCTGTTGTTTTTAGTAACTGAGGGACGACCCCCGTGTCCATGCTCCCTCTCCATAGGATGGAAAAGGCTCGTGATAGGGGCTTCTTGCAGTTCTTGATGAACACAGAGTTCCATGAGTCTGGCCCTGGGGCAGAGTGCATGGGCATGTCATTTATCGCCTGTTCGAAGTCATTTGGCGTCAGGATAACATCGGATAGGCTTGTGTTAATCAAATTTTGTGGCTCTCTCATAAAAAATTCATTTTGATCTTCGACTCTCAGTCTGGTTAGCGGCTTGCTAAAAACTGAGTCATATTGGGACTTGAGTAGCTCACTCATTTCCTTGCTGTCATCTGTGTAGGACCCATCTTGTTTAAGTAGGGGCCCAATACTGGGCGTTGTTCTCGATTTTGATTTGGCATAGGAGAAGAAATACTTTGGGTTTCTTTCGATTTCATTTATAGCTTTTAGTTCTTCCCGCGATTCCTGACTCCTAAAGGATTCTTTTAGCTTAAGTTCGATGCTTGCTATTTCTCTGACCAGTGTCTCCCTGCGCATTTCAGATATATTGACCTCTTTTAGCCGCTCTGTTATTCTTTTCCGTCGCCTGTAAAGGGAGCGCCTGTCTCTTTCTATTTTACATCTACTCCTTTTTCTTAGAGGAATAAGCCTTGTGCATACATCGAGTGCCACCGAGTTAATCTGTTCTAGGCATAAGTTTGGGTCTGTGTTGCTTAGTATATCTTCCCAGCTTATATCGGTTAGGACTTGGTTTACTTGGTCCCACTTTATGTTTTTGTTATTAAAGTTGAATTTGGTGAATGCTCCCTCACTCCTCACTGTCTGTAATCATGCAAATATAAATTTTTCATTATCAATTATTATTAATTTTTTAATTATTATTAAATTTTTTCTGTCAATTGGGGGATATGGCCCTTGTAGCCCCCTTTCCTCTTGCTGCGCATCTAAAAATTCAAAACGTTACCAGAAAGGAGTCATATACAGAACTTTTACCATAGATTAGGTTAGTGATTTGGGCTACGAATATTTTACTAATTCATCCTCCTTGATCTCCAATTTACTTAAACAGAAATCATACCGAGTCCAAGAACAATGCACAATGGTATTTATATTACCATTTTCATAACTAAACTAATCATTATGTTTTGCATGATATATGGCCTACCACCATAGATAAGGACATGAGAATTAAAGAATGCAGGGACAATTTTCAGTTTCACCCAACCAACAATTTTCTGATGTAGCTTATGTGTTTCTGGGGAAATATGTAGTAAATTAATTGATGTTCTACATCACTTCCGTCGCAACTTGAAAACTAAGCATTTGCGACGGAAATGATGTAGAACATCAATCAATTGAGATCTGTTATTGAAATGATAAAGACTTAAAGACAGGACAAAGTGCTTTTAAAACCTACAAACGGAAGTCAGTTTGCGTTTTTAGGTTTTTCTTTATAGTATTTTTACCAAAAATGCGTCTTTACTGGTCCATGCATCTTTACTGGTCAAGTAACCCTAACAGGTACCTCCCTTAACATTTAGAGGCGAAAACAAACATTTATCCATACACATCAATGTCTATCAACAACACTTCAGTTAGTTTGTCACAGTACAAGTCTAGATAACGTTTAATTACTACAGAAAATTGGAGAGGAATCTCCCATACTCACCCATTAGCGGGAAAACACAGCTGTTCTGATGTAAACAAAGGCGTGTTGAGTGTTGCCATCTATGGTTAGGTTTATTTATTTTTATTTTATTTTATTTCATTATTTATTTTTGTTTTGATTAATTTTTAAAAATCAATTTTACTCTCCAAACACTTGAACTTTTTAGGTAGGGGCCCCTTTGCACTTGCACCATGTGCGCAGTCTTGGATGAGCCCCTGAACCCCTTGGATCGCGGGGCCCTAGGCAAATGCCTAGTTTGCCTATGCGGTAATCTGGACCTGCGTCTACACTGCAAGCTGAATTGTTTGCAATCCTAATGATACTAAAGCTAACCTATGACACTGAGCTTGACTCTATCATCATTACTGATTCTATGCCATCATTGAAGGCTCTTGACTCATATAATGACTCCAATAACATGTTCATTGGAGAAGCCAGGTATAGATACTCAAAAATCAGGGACCAAGGAATTAATGTACAGTTGCTATGGAACCCATCACACATAGGATTACTCCTTCATGATAAAGTTAATATATTAGCCAAGAAGAGTACCCAGAAGGAGAATGTAAAATATAACTTTGGTATAACTGTGTCTAGCATTAGGAATAATATTAGGAGAGAAGTAAATAATGAAAATGATTGTTATAGGAATGCAATTAGAAGCCTGAGTAGATCTATAACCCACTGTGATAACATGAACGTAGATAAGTTTGTTTATGGAGCAACGTGCAATGTGAACAGACTGACTGATGTTGTAGTGGTCTTGTTACAAGTACTTCTGGCAGTTTGGGAGAAACACAGATGATGATCAAACTAAATGTAAATTATGTGATCAGGCATATGGTCACTGTCTTGAACACTATGTGCTTAATTGTCCACTTATTGAGAAATACAGAGACAGACAGTATAATAACCTATGTGACATGTCAAGGTATCTTATTAATGAAAATAAGATACCAGATATACTAAGCAAATTTCTTAAATTTGCTTGTAACAGATAAGTCAACTGTAGATATGTAGATATAAATCCATATGTATTCCTGTTAACCCTTTGGGGCCTAGTTCCTGGGCTTTTTGTGTATCCATATGCTCTTGCGCTACCGTCTACAGGTTGGATATGGGGTGCACAATAAACTAGCCACTTCGGTGGCAAAATCGAAAATCTAAATCTTAGAGGTTTTACATCCGAGCCAGGCTGATATCCTGGGACGATCGCTGTATTTAGGGCAAAAAGTAATTGGTGATTCCGTTTGTGACCACCAAAGTGAAATGGAAGAGGTTGGCGTTAGACTAGAAGGCCGCCTTTGATAACGTTGGTCATCTAGTGTTGAAAATGATAATGGAACAGCAGGGTTTCACACGTCCGATTGCTACATGGGTCGTGTTATCGTACGCTGACGCGAGTTTGCACATTCAGGTAAATGGGAAGTTAGGTAGGTCTGTGTTTTTGCACCATGGGATTCGTCAGGGGTGCCCGTTATCACAAATTTTATTTGCTATTTATCAAGATCCATTATATACGGCACTGGCAGCCGGGTGTGAGTGGCATCCATGTAATGGGCAGTGCGGGAAGCCTATCCATATCGTTGGCTATGGTGATGATACAATGCTCATGCTTACAGATACCGGTAGTTTGTCTGCCGTAGATCGTATTGTGACCACTTTTAGCAAGGCAACGGGTATTATATGTAATAAGGATAAGTCTGAACTCTTACTTTTAGGTCCGTGGCAATGAGGTTCACTTTCCGTGGAGAGTCCGTGGGTCATGCGTGAATCTTTGAAAATATGCAGGATAATTCATGTGGCTAGTAGAAATGAGGGGTGTGTGCTCAATTCTAAGATGGTGGTTGATGGCGTTATCCGGGGCGTCGGTATGCTGAGGTTACATGGGTTAAATCTCCATCAACGGGTGATAGTTACTAATTCCATCTTATATGCTAAAGTGTGGCATGTGGTGCGTGTGTCTTTGGTGTGTCCAAGAGATGAGACACGTTTATTAATGCACGTTTTTCGATTTATCTGGGGAATTCGTTGTTGTTGGTTATGTCGCAGTGTGCTTAGTTTAAGTGTTCGCAAGGGGGGTTTGGGATTATTAGATTTTCATACATCAGTGCTTGCTCTTTTTGTTAAGCATACATACGTGCAGTACCTGCGAGCGTCAGGTAATCCAGTTAGTGAGACGTATCAATACCTGTGTGAGTGTGTCAAAGGGCGTGATCGCCATATAAGCGTGGATATGTTGTGTGTGCTTAAAGTACTTTCAAGCCTGCGAGCGTGTAAATTACATATTTTTTTTCGGGCGACTATGGAAGCTGACATGGCACCGGTCTGTAGTTAGTTTCCGTTGTACGCTTGGGTAGATGTTTGGAACCATCTGGTGGATCTTCCATTGCGACCCGTAGTTCGTGAAACAGTGTATAAATTCTTTCATAACATCTTGCCATCCGGTTCTGTTTTGTGTACACGGCTGTTACGTGAAATTATATCCTGTAGTGATTGTGGGATTGAAGAAACTGTTTTTCATGAGATTTATTTTTGTGAGCGTTTAGAACCCCTGTAATGTTGGTTCGGTAGATTTATTAGGTGGGTGGGAAGGGAAGGTTGTTTCCCTTACGTGTCCTTAGTTTAGACATGGGGGAGTCCCGGATGAGGTCAAAAGGACACTGGGGGTGTTAGTATCAAATTTTATTCATTCATCTTGAGTACTCCAGTCAGCAGGGACAATTGAGAGGGTACACGGTATTATACATGGAGTTTACCTGGAGAGAGTTCCGGGGGTCAACGCCCCCGGGACCCGGTCCGTAACCAGGCCTCATGGTGGAACAGGGAGTGATCAACCAGGCTGTTACTGCTGGTTGCACGCAATCCAACGTACGAGCCACAGCCCGGATGGTCAGGTATTGACTTTAGGTGCCTGTCCAGTGCCAGCTTGAAGACAGCCAGGGGTCTGTTGGTAATCCCCCTTATGTATGCTGGGAGGTAGTTGAGCATTCTTAGGCCCCTGACACTTATTGTGTTGTCTCTTAGCTTGCTTTCGGAGAGAGTGATTTTCGTGTGCAAGTTTGGTACTAGTCCCTCTAGGATTTTCCAGGTGTATATAATCGTGTATCTCTCCCGCCTGCATTCCAGGGAGTACAGGTTCAGGAACTTTAAGCGCTCCCAGTAATTGAGGTGTTTTATCTCCGTTATGCGCGCCGTGACATTTTCTAGGTCAGCAATTTCACCTGCCTTGAAAGGTGCTGTTAGTGTGCAGCAATATTACAGCCTAGATAGAACAAGCGACCTGAAGAGTGCCATCATGGGCTTGGCCTCCCTAGTTTTGAAGGTTCTCATTATCCATCCTGTCATTTTTTTTAGCAGATGCGATTGATACAATGTTATGGTCCTTGAAGGTGAGATCCTCCAACATGATCACTCCCAGGTCTTTGACGTTAGTTTTTCGCTCTATTGTGTGGCTGGAATTTGTTTTATACTCTGATGAAGCTTTAATTTCCTCATGTTTACCCTATCAGAGTAATTGAAATTTCTCATCGTTGAACTTCATATTGTTTTCTGCAGCCCATTGAAAGATTTGGTTGATGTCCGCCTGGAGCCTTGCAGTGTCTGCAATGGAAGACACTGTCATGCAGATTCGGGTGTCATCTGCAAAAGGAAGACACGGTGCTGGGGCTGACATCCTTGCCTATATCAGATATGAGGATGAGGAACAAGATGGGAGTGAGTACTGTTCCGTGCGGAACAGAGCTCTTCACCGTAGCCTCCTCAGACTTTACTCTTTTTACTACTACTCTTTGTGTTCTATTTATGAGGAAGTTATAGGTCCACCTACCAACTTTTCCTGTTATTCCTTTAGCACGCATTTTGTGCGCTATTACGCCATGGTCACTCTTATCGAAGGCTTTTGCAGTCTGTGTATATTACATCTGCATTCTTTTTGTCTTCTAGTGCATCTAGGACCTTGTTGTAGTTGTCCAGTAGTTGGGACAGACAGGAGCGACCTGTTCTAAACTCATGTTACCCTGGGTTGTGTAACTGATGGGTATCTAGGTGGGTGGCGATCTTGCTTCTTAGGACCCTTTCAAAGATTTTCATGATATGGGATGTTAATGCTATCGGTCTGTAGTTCTTTGCTATTGCTTTACTGCCCCCTTTGTGGAGTGGGGCAATGTCTGTTGTTTTTAGTAACTGTGGGATGACCCCAGTGTCCATGCTCCCTCTCCATAGGATGTTAAAAGCACGTGTTAGGGGCTTCTAGCAGTTCCTGATGAACATGGAGTTCCATGAGTCTGGCCCTAGGGCAGAGTGCATGGGCATGTCATTTATCGCCTGTTCGAAGTCATTTGGTGTCAGGATAACCTCAGATAGAATTGTGTTTACCAAATTCTGTGGCTCTCTCATAAAAAATTCATTTACATCTTCGACTCTCAGTCTGGTTAGTGGCTTGCTAAAAACTGAGTCATATTGGGACTGGAGTAGCTCACTCATTTCCTTGCTGTCGTCTGTGTAAGACCCATCTTGTTTAAGTAGGGGCCCAGTACTGGATGGTGTTCTTGACTTTGATTTGGCATAAGAAATACTTTGGGTTTCTTTTGATTTCATTTATGGCTTTTAGTTCTTCCCGCGATTCCTGACTTTCTAAGATTCCTTTAGCTTAAGTTCGATGTTTGCTATTTCTCTGACCAGTGTCTCCCTACGCATTGCAGACATATTGGCCTCTTTTAGCCGCTCTGTTATTCTTTTCCGTCGCCTGTAAAGGGAGCACCTGTCTCTTTCTATTTTACATCTACTCCTTTTTCTTAAAGGAATAAGCCTTGAGCATACATCGAGGGCCACCGAGTTAATCTGTTCTAGGCATAAGTTGGGGTCTGTGTTGCTTAGTCTATCTTCCCAGCTTATATCATTTAGGACTTGATTTACTTGGTTCCACTTTTTGTTCTTGTTATTGAAGTTGAATTTGGTGAAGGCTCCCTCGTGACTAAGCTCATTTTGTCGGTCTGGGGCTCCATGAAGACATGTCTGAACCTCGATTATGTTGTGATCCGAGTATATTGTTTTTGATATGGTGACATTTCGTATCAGATCATCATTGTTAGTGAAGATGAGGTCTAGTGTATTCTCCAGCCTAGTAGGCTCTAATACTTGCTGGTTTAATTAAGTTGAATTTTGTGCAGAGATTTAAAATCTCGTGTGTGTGTGAGTTCTCGTCTGAGCTGCCTCCTGGTGTTATCACTGCAACAACATTATTTGCTATATTTTTCCATTTTAGGTGCCTCAAGTTGAAATCCCCAAGGAGCAAGATGTTGGGGGCAGGACCTGGAAGTTTTTTTTCAGACAGTGGTCAATTCTCAACAGCTGTTTCTGGAATTGTTGTATCCAGAGGCTTGTAGACTATCACAATGACTAGATTTTGGTTCGCGATCTTTACCGCTAAAACTTCAACTACATCATTTGAGGCATTTAGCAGTTCTGTGCAAATAAGTGACTTTGCGATATACAGGCCAACCCCTCCCTTTTGCCTGTTCACTCTGTCGCATCTGTATAGGTTGTAACCTGGGATCCATATTTCTTTGTCCAAGTGATCCTTTATGTGGGTCTCAGTGAAGGCCGCAAACATTGCCTTTGCCTCTGCAAGCAGTCCACGGGTGAAACGTATTTTGTTGTTCGTTGCTAGCTTTAGACCCTTTATATTTGCAAAGAATGTCATCTGATTGGTGGTATTGGTGGTACTGGGGGGGGGAACTTTTTTCTGGCACTAATATCTGTATCTGTTGGTTTGGAGTGGAGGCCATCGACTGTGATTCCACTCCATAAATGACTGGATTTGGTGTACGATTTCTGCCATTTCCTGCCAGTTTTTTTTTTCCTTCCTGGCACTGAAAAACCTTTTCCTTTTGAGTGGCTGTGGCTACCCAGGTTTTCCCATGATCTGGATGTTTTGTATCTTTTTGTCCCCTTTAGATGGTGTGCATTGCAATATAAGTTATAGCACTGTCTTTCCTGTACCAAAGAGGGGCACATTTCAGGGTGAAAAAGCTTACAGGAAGGGAGTTTGCATTTTCCTGTTGTCATATGGGCACGGCATTTTCTAGGGTGGTCAAAGTTGCACGTCCCATCTGTTTTTCCAGATTTCCCATGCCTGCAGATACCAAGTGCATAATATGTGCACAGGCTTGGTTTCTGTTTGCCTTGGATTTTTGTGACTGTATTCCCTGTTGGTGCATGTTTACTTGTCTCATTCTTATCCTCACTAGTACTAACAATGGAGCTCACACCAGTTGTTTCTGGTAATATATCCTCACTATTACTAGTGGAGTCCCCTTGTTTGCTATCTCCTGTGGTATTACTAGTTTGTAATATTGGTTTTATCTTGTCCTTGACTACACTTGTTTCCTCACTACAGCTCCTGTCTCCCTCGAGGTCATTTATATGCATTCCCTCATGAGCACATTTACTGACTACCTGGACAGCACCTCCATCCTCATCATTACTGTCTCCCAGGACAGCACCTCCAGCTTCACCATTACTGTCACCCAGGACAGCACCTCCAGCCTTACAGTTTCTGACTACATGGCCAGCACCATGGGCGATACCATCCAGCCCAGACTTTTTATTTTCCCATCTGTTATAGAATGCTTCCAGGTTTTGTATGAAGGCTGCTTTGATGTTATCCACTTTTAATACCAATGTGATTTTAATCCACAAATTTATCTCATTTGGGCATACCCAAAAACACTTCCCTGATTTAATACTGCCTGTAGATAGTTCTTGGATATCTGCACAAGGGGCGTGACACCAGTTTTCACAAAAATGGCAAGTTATCCATGCGGAAGCCCGTTTGTTTGACTGCACACTACACAGAGCTTCATAATGTGATTTGAATGGCTGATGTACTGTAGTTCTACTAGTAACTCCTTGAATATTCTACGAATAACCTCCTTAAAGTGAAGATCTGGCTTTTTGTATTTCTATTTCTAACTGTACTTGTATATTAGGACAGCTTACCGGTGTACGTTCCTCTTTTATATTTATTGTTTGTGTTTGATAAGGGCGCCTCAGTCTCGGCTGAGTGGTTGAGGGGAGTAGATGTGTGCTGGGGATCTGGACCTACTAATTCGCAGGCCTACCCATTTCTCCCGACTGATAAGTCATCATTAAAACTCCTACTGTTGGAAGACAGCTTCAGTGTTGGGAGAACTGTTATGTGCGAGCTGTGACTAAGGATATACCTAGTGGAACACTGGAAATAGTTTTCCTTCAAACATCTCCTTGCCAACCTCAACAGAACACATGACCATAACACAAGGCACAGATCACTCTTTGATGTTCCTCGTGTCCATCTCACACTATGTAAAAACTCAATGCACATAAAAGGCCCTAAAATCTGGAATTCATTACCTGTAAATATAAAAGAAACACTACCTGTTTATAAATTCAAGTCTCTTCTCAAAGATCACTTACTCACCCAAAACCAAATAAATACTGAATAACTGAACCTTATAAATTGTATATCTTAAATGTTTCTCACAATTATATCACATAAATGTTAAACCTAAAACCCAATCTAACTTTATTATTTTTTAAATACACTACCTAACAGAATACTCCATTCTACTGAATGTACAACAATGCATACAACCATATGACCTGTCTTTGTAATACTCACTTGTGCTTTATAGTAACCTGTTTACATTAATGTTTTATCACTGATTTCATCGTTGCTTAGTTAATCTTAAGTTAATTTTAAGCCAGCCCGTAATGCTATGCATAGTATAAGTGGCTTTGGCATACTGCTCTTACCTGTATTTGTTGTACCTCTGTATGTGTGCTCAAATTTTTAAATAAATAAATAAATAAATAAATAAATAAAAAGGCCCTCACAGGCCTCTGCTTCCCCTCTGCCTTTCATTTGACCTCAGCCTTTCACCTCTATCAACATACAGTGTAGAGGCGAATTTTGCTAGTCCACTGCTACTCGTGCCTCTCAAAATGCTCACAACTCATCGCTTTACCAACCTGAGGAATAACGACGAGTGTGCAGTCCTATGTGAGTTGGTAACCCAGGTGTCCACACACTGAAAATTCGTCTTTCACTCCAAGACACGTGTGCTAGAAGTTCTGCAAGGTTGGAGTAACTATTTGTAAGAGTATTGCAGTGTTTGGTAACTCTTGAGAAGTCTGCCTCAGTCAGTGACCTTGAGCGAGGCACTGCATCACCTGCCTGAGACTTTCGCCCACATTGACTGTGTGAAGAAAGGCGAATGTGCGTGCTCAGTTACCCCTGCTGTTCTGCTGTATCCCCAACTCTCCGCCTTTAAACTCAGCCGTTCGCCTCTATCAAGGTGCAGGGTAAAGGTGTATTTTGCTGCTCCGCTGGTACTCGAATATGTGAGTTCCGCAAGTGCTTCAGATTTGTTGAAACTATTTGCATGAGTGGATTACGCTTACTTAGAACATTGTACTACCATCAGTACCTACGTAGGCTTAAAATGAGTGAGGAATGTCTGGCCTGCTGGGTGACCTTGAAAATGGCACTATAAGACCCGCATACCACTTACACCCATACTGCGTGTGTCTAGTGAGGTGAATGTCCCTTCCTCGACTTTCCTATTCACCGGTATCCCTTAACTCGTCGCCATTATCTACATATGGGATAAGGGCGAGTTTAGCTGATCCAGGCCAAACAGCACTCCAAGCCAGCCAGTGAAGGCCAAGTGAAGGCCAGTGAAGGCCAAGGCATTCTGAATCCCAGAATGCCTTTGTGAACGTTCTACAGTGTTCCGGCCGTACCTTCGGTGTTGTGAGAACTAGTTCTTATGTAGTGAAAATTTGTCTGTCATTCCAAGACACATGTGCTAGATGTGTTAAGTGCTGTGGGTTTGGAGTAATTAACAAGTAGTACAGGGTTGGTAACTCTCGAGATGACTGTGGGCCCAGTGAATGACCTTGAAAATTGCACTGCGACCTGCATGCCACTACACCCATATTGCCTGTGTCTAGCGAGGTGAATATCCCTTCCTTGTCCCTTCTCCTTCCTCGATTTGGAACTCAGCCATTCGCCTCTATTTACTTATGGTCTAGAGGCGGTTTTTGCCAGACCACATAAGTACTTGAGTGCCCGTGTCCTCTGTGCCGCACTCCACTCATCTTACGAATGTGTCTCCTGTGTGCCTACCTGCCTGCTACAAGCAAATATCCAGGTGGTTGACACAGGCTTAGCAAGCACAGTCAAGCAAGCTTGAAAGCAGCACTAAAAGCTAGCCAGAACAAGCTAAGGCAGCCTGCAGTTATAGCTGTCCTAAGGCCCAGCATGTGTATGTATACGTCCTACAGTGCTGCTGGCATACCAGTGTTTCCTGTAGTGGCTTAGTTAAGAACAATTTAACGAGCATTGCAGTACTGGCATTTTAAGTGGGACATGCCAGAGGTTCACTTATAAACATAACATAACATTCTTTGCAAATATACAGGGTCTAAAGCCAGCAACAAACAAAATACCTTTCATCCGTGGACTGCTTGCAGAGGCAAAGGCAATGTTCGCGGCTTTCACTGAGACCCACATAAAGGATCACTTGGACAATGAAATATGGCTCCCAGGTTACAACCTATACAGATGTGACAGAGTGAACAGGCAAAAGGGGGGGGTTGGCCTGTACATTGCAGAGTCACTTGTTTGCACAGAACTGCTTAATGCCTCAAATGACGTAGTGGAAGTTTTAGCAGTAAAGGTCGAGAACCAAAACCTAGTCATTGTGGTAGTCTACAAGCCTCCGGATGCAACATCCCAGCAATTCCAGGAACAGCTGTTAAAAATTGACCACTGTCTGGAAAATCTTCCAGCTCCTGCACCCAACATCTTGCTCCTGGGGGATTTCAACTAAAGGCACCTAAAATGGAGGAATATAGCAAATAATATTGTTGCAGTAATAACACCAGGAGGCAGCTCTGATGAAAACTCACACTCACACGAGCTTTTAAATCTCTGCACAAAATTCAATTTAAACCAGCAAATAATAGAGCCTACTAGACTGGAGAATACACTAGACCTCATATTCACTAACAATGATGATCTGATAAGAAATGTCACCATATCAAAAACAATATACTCAGATCACAACATAATTGAGGTTCAGACATGTATGCGAGGAGCCCCAGACCGACAAAATGAGACTAGTCACGAGGGAGCATTCACCAAATTCAACTTCAATAACAAAAACATAAAGTGGGGCCAAGTAAACCAAGTCCTAACCGATATAAGCTGGGAAGATATACTAAGCAACACAGACCCAAACTTATGCCTAGAACAGATTAACTCGGTGGCACTCGATGTATGCACAAGGCTTATTCCTCTAAGAAAAAGGAGGAGTAGATGTAAAATAGAAAGAGACAGGCGCTCCCTTTACAGGCGACGGAAAAGAATAACAGAGCCGCTAAAAGAGGTCAATATATCTGAAATGCGCAGGGAGACACTGGTCAGAGAAATTGCAAGCATCGAACTTAAGCTAAAAGAATCCTTTAGGAGTCAGGAATCGCGGGAAGAACTAAAAGCTATAAATGAAATCGAAAGAAACCCAAAGTATTTCTTCTCCTATGCCAAATCAAAATCGAGAACAACGCCCAGTATTGGGCCCCTACTTAAACAAGATGGGTCCTACACAGATGACAGCAAGGAAATGAGTGAGCTACTCAAGTCCCAATATGACTCAGTTTTTAGCAAGCCGCTAACCAGACTGAGAGTCGAAGATCAAAATGAATTTTTTATGAGAGCCACAAAATTTGATTAACACAAGCCTATCCGATGTTATCCTGACGCCAAATGACTTCGAACAGGCGATAAATGACATGCCCATGCACTCTGCCCCAGGGCCAGACTCATGGAACTCTGTATTCATCAAGAACTGCAAGAAGCCCCTATCACGAGCCTTTTCCATCCTATGGAGAGGGAGCATGGACACGGGGGTCGTCCCTCAGTTACTAAAAACAACAGACATAGCCCCACTCCACAAAGGGGGCAGTAAAGCAACAGCAAAGAACTACAGACCAATAGCACTAACATCCCATATCATAAAAATCTTTGGAAGGGTCCTAAGAAGCAAGATCACCACCCATCTAGAAACCCATCAGTTACACAACCCAGGGCAACATGGGTTTAGAACAGGTCGCTCCTGTCTGTCTCAACTACTGGATCACTACAAGGTCCTAAATGCACTAGAAGACAAAAAGAATGCAGATGTAATATATACAGACTTTGCAAAAGCCTTCGACAAGTGTGACCATGGCGTAATAGCGCACAAAATGCGCGCTAAAGGAATAACAGGAAAAGTCGGTCGATGGATCTATAATTTCCTCACTAACAGAACACAGAGAGTAGTCGTCAACAGAGTAAAGTCCGAGGCAGCTACGGTGAAAAGCTCTGTTCCACAAGGCACAGTACTAGCTCCCATCTTGTTCCTCATCCTCATATCCGACATAGACAAGGATGTCAGCCACAGCACCGTGTCTTCCTTTGCAGATGACACCCGAATCTGCATGACAGTGTCTTCCATTGCAGACACTGCAAGGCTCCAGGCGGACATCAAACAAATCTTTCAGTGGGCTGCAGAAAACAATATGAAGTTCAACGATGAGAAATTTCAATTACTCAGATATGGTAAACATGAGGAAATTAAATCTTCATCAGAGTACAAAACAAATTCTGGCCACGAAATAGAGCGAAACACCAACGTCAAAGACCTGGGAGTGATTATGTCGGAGGATCTCACCTTCAAGGACCATAACATTGTATCAATCGCATCTGCTAGAAAAATGACAGGATGGATAATGAGAACCTTCAAAACTAGGGAGGCCAAGCCCATGATGACACTCTTCAGGTCACTTGTTCTATCTAGGCTGGAATATTGCTGCACTCTAACAGCACCTTTCAAGGCAGGTGAAATTGCCGACCTAGAAAATGTACAGAGAACTTTCACGGCGCGCATAACGGAGATAAAACACCTCAATTACTGGGAGCGCTTGAGGTTTCTAAACCTGTATTCCCTGGAACGCAGGAGGGAGAGATACATGATTATATACACCTGGAAAATCCTAGAGGGACTAGTACCGAACTTGCACACGAAAATCACTCACTACGAAAGCAAAAGACTTGGCAGACGATGCACCATCCCCCCAATGAAAAGCAGGGGTGTCACTAGCACGTTAAGAGACTGTCACAGTGAATCTTACCAAGTGTCTAGAGGTAAATACACACAGATCTAAATGGATTGTGAAAACGTGCAATTACATCAAGTTTTATAACCTGCATGAACTGTATCACTGTAGGCAACAAGAGCATTTCACCCCTCCGTGGAAGATGTGTTCATTTAATATCACATACCTACAAGTCCCTCCCAAGAAGCTCATTGCTAGTAATCCCTTCCTTAAATCTCTTGTTAGAGCAACTGCTCAAGAAGAAATTTCTCACCTAGCTGGTAGTAATAAGTTATCACAAGTTATATACACTGATGGATCTAAACAGGAGTCTTCTGGCAGGGCTGCATCTGCTCTTGTTGCCACCTCCCTAGTTAAGAACGATAATAAATTTGAGTTAGGCATAAGAATTAACAACTGGGCGTCTACACTGCAAACTGAATTGTTTGCAATCCTAATGGCGCTAAAGCTAACCTATGACACTGAGCTTGACTCTATCATCATTACTGATTCTATGTCATCATTGAAGGCTCTTGACTCATATAATGACTCCAACAGCATGCTCATTGGGGAAGCCAGGTATAGATACTCAAAAATTAGTGACAAAGGAATTAATGTACAATTGCTATGGATCCCATCACACATTGGATTACTCCTTCATGATAAAGTTGACATGTTAGCCAAAAAGAGTACCCAGAAGGAGAATGTAGAATATAACTTTGGTATAACTGTGTCTAGCATTAGGAATAATATTAGGAGAGAAGTAAATAATGAAAATGATTGTTATAGGAATGCAGTTAGAAGCCTGAGTAGATCTATAACCCACTATGATAACATGAATGTAGATAAGTATGTTTGTGGAGCAACTTGCAATGTGAACAGACTGACTGATGTTGTAGTGGCCAGGCTTAGGCTTGGTTACAAGTACTTCTGGCAGTTTGGGAGAAACACAGATGATGATCAAACTAAATGTAAATTATGTGATCAGGCATATGGTCACTCTCTTGAACACTATGTGCTTAATTGTCCACTTGTTGAGGAATACAGAGACAGACAGTATAATAACCTATGTGACATGTCAAGATATCTTATTAATGAAAATAAGATACCAGATATACTAAGCAAATTTTCTAAATTTGCTTGTAACAGATAAGTGAACTAGAGATATGTAGATATAAATCCATATGTATTCCTGTTAACCCTTTGGGGCCTAGTTCCTAGGCCTTTTGTGTATCCATATGCTCTCGCGCTACCGTCCACAGGATGGATATGGGGTGCACAATAAACTAGCCACTTCGGTGGCAAAATCTAAAATCTAAGGGCGCCTAAAATCCCGTCTGTTTACAGTCTGCTTTATTGTCCAACAAATCCATTTGAAACCGGTCAAGGGTTCGGAGCCAGTCGGATCTGATCAGTGGGTCAATTATTTAAAACATATCTAGTCGGTGATTTGGACTAACACATGAAGGAACTACTGGAAATTATTTAGCCGAATAATATTGATTAGATTGATACAAAAGTATGACTTGCGTGTTGAAGAACCGGTGATTGCTGGCAGCTCCTACAATGACAGTTGAGACCTCAACCTTTATTTACAGCCTGAAGGATTATCAATCACTTTATCTAGCCTTTCTAGATTTTTTCCGTCTCCGCCACAACAAATGCTATATTATCACTATAGTTGATTGGTGAAATTATTGGAGGAAAGACGCTTTTTTTGGAGTAATATTTGCTTCTCGTTATGTATATTACGACCGCTGGTAACTACAGGTTATATGAATTTCACTGTATACGTCTGGTATTTCAAGAAAGAGAAAAAACTAATGAAAGTCACTCTACTTCACTAAGTACCATTATATTACTGGTTAGTTGCTACTACAACACTGTATTCTCCTATTCACTGGTATCACCAGATTATATGGAGGTACACTAGCAGGCTAGAAAGATTATATGCGAGGTACACTAGCAGACCAGGAAGATTATATGTGAGGTACACTAGCAGGCCAGGAAGATTATATGTGAGGTACACTAGCAGACCAGGAAGATTATATGTGAGGTACACTAGCAGACCAGGAAGATTATATGCAAGGTACACTAGCAGGTCAGGAAGATTATATGCGAGGTACACTAGCTAGCCGGGCAGATTATATGCGAGGTACACTAGCAGGCCGAGAAGATTATATGCGAGGTACACTAGCAGACCAGGAAGATTATATGCGAGGCACACTAGCAGACCAGGAAGATTATATGCGAGGTACACTAGCAGACCAGGAAGATTATATGCGAGGTACACTAGCAGGCCAGGAAGATTATATGCGAGGTACACTAGCAGGCTGGGAAGATTATATGCGAGGTACACTAGCAGGCCAGGAAGATTATATGCGAGGCACACTAGCAGACCAGGAAGATTATATGCGAGGTACACTAGCAGACCAGGAAGATTATATGTGAGGTACACTAGCAGGCCAGGAAGATTACATGCGAGGTACACTAGCAGGCCAGGAAGATTATATGCGAGGTACACTAACAGGCCAGAAAGATTATATGCGAGGTACACTAGCAGGCCAGGAAGATTATATTCGAGGTACACTAGCAGGCCAGGAAGATTATATGCGAGGTACACTAGCAGGCCAGGAAGATTACATGTGTGAAAAATATTTTAATTTTCTGAAGCTATAGTGCCTAATAGGTGTTTAATGTGTTAATTTGGGTCAAAAAATGTATTTGAAAATGGAATAGAATCAACAGGGTTCCCTCTGCGCCTGCGCGGATGTGCGGGGGGGGAGAGGTCGAGACGGGGCGTCAGAGAGCAGGAGTGTTTTGAATGGAGTTAAGAGGCTGGGAAAGCATGGGACCAGGAAATTGGCGTTCACGGCGGCCTAAGGATTAATATAGGCCTCACTTCATAATGGGAAGTGTCGTAACTGTTCCTGGTGAAGAGTGAGGGAACATGATTTACGGGACAACTGTAATAAAGTGGCAAAATTAGTGAATAATGGTAGGACCGGTGGTGACTGGTGCATCACAATGGAGTGTGTCCCGGGGAAAAATACCCGTGAATTTATCATCACTCATCGGTCTCAGATCTTAATGGAGTGGCCTCCAAAGTTTATAATAATTATGAGACACTAAACCGTATGGTGGGCTAAGAAGTAATCAGTGATAATAACACCAAGTTAGGAGAATGTGTGAAGTGAAATGAGTCGCTGTTCTCAGAGCATCTGTTTACCTCGCGTTCCTGTCCCGAGGATAGGGAAGTTTTTATGGAGTCACGACTTCTAAACCGGGACAAACCAACAAATACCTCATCCTGCTGGAATAAGAACCGTGTCGGTGTAGCAGGACATCGAAATGAGATGGTGAATGGAGGAATGTGAAGGCTTACTCAGCCCTGTAACAACTTCAGTATTACTAAGGCTGGCTCCTCCTCAGGAAAATTAATGAATAGAAAAAGAAATAATAACAGACAAACATAAACACTTTATTAAATAGAAATTTAAAATATAAAACACTTAAATATGAAATATTAATCTTACATTAAAGAAAATGAAAAATGAAAAATATAAATGATAACTTAATTCAACGCTAATATATATAGGGGTGTCTGGTGTTGGTGACACTGTGTTGTTGAAATTGTAGCCGTTGCTGATGATGGGGGATGGGGGTCGCAGGTGTTGGTTACGACCCACTGGCTAGTTCTTCACAGTAGATAGAGCCTTGAGTATTCTATCCCAATGACAGGAAAGCATTTTCTTTACCGCTGCAATGATGTGGGGTTACGTCCTGCAATTTCCTACAGGTGCACAGGTAATTAAATCCAAAATGGGGAAGTCTCTGGACGTTAGTCCTTCTCCATCATTTCTTCTCGTTGATTGACAGGTGACCCTCTCTGTCATCCAAGCTGAAAAGATAGACAGGTTACCCACTGCTTAAGAAATCACTCTCCATGGTAAGTACAATACCCAAAAGATGTGGTGACTATTACAACAGTCAACCTAGAGCAAGACTGAAAGGACTAAGTTTATTATTGGTCAAAAGTGACGCTTTCAACCAATAAATCCATTTACAGTAGTGTTGGGAGCTGTGAGTCGAGTGATTTACTGTTTGACCAGAGCCCCACACGTCACCTTTCCGGGGGGAGAAGAGGGAGGGGGAGGGATAGTGGGAGCTAGACTGACCCTACGTTAACAAGCAGCCGGCAATCAAACTATCACTTTAGGAGTGGGGGAGAAAAGGCGGGAGCTTGACTTACCCTACCTTAACAAGTAGCCGGCAATGAAACTATTGTTACTATATACTCCCTCTCTATTCCTATCTATTGAACTTTTCCCTCACAAGGAAATAAGGAGCATCAATCACCCACAGTTAAGTAACCCTTCTAGTTATAGCAGACTGATACTGGCCAGTTAGATATGTTGTAATTTTTTTTTTATATTTTATTTAAAAACTTTACAGCTTACTATTAAATAAAAAGATATAAAATGGGTACATTAGGATCCTCAATCCTACAGAACATACACTAACAAGTTTTAACAACACATTGTCATTGACATAAAAGAGGTTACCCATATACACTCACAAATTTTTCCATATAACATACTACTATAATATAAACAATGTAAACTATATATCTATATAAACTATATAAAATATAAACTATATAAACCTGTCAGATTTGTATAATTAACGTACTATGACTGACATATGACAAAGGTTCACAACCTTCACAGTAGATAATCAGAGGAATGACCTACATCACAATCTCAGTTAAAAAAAATAAAATACATGCACTTCCCAAAATTAACCCCTATACAATAAGAATTACCTAAAAACATACATACGTGCCTCACTACAATCCCTCTTTAAGCATTGAAAAAAAATGAAAATCCTAAGCCTCACACTTATACTAAATAAATATTAATAAATATTACTAAATATTAATACAGCCTCTTCCACCGGCTGAGCACATATAAAGTAAGAGACTAAACCATACTCTCCCTTTACAAATTTTTAACGAGGCATTACAAATTTATGGAAGTCATTAGCGTTCCATCTCTCATCAACTGGATGAGCACATTATATAATGCTAAAATAAAGTCAGTACACTCGCTAAAAACCCCAACACTAAACACAAACAACATAATTTAAATAACCTCTCATTGCGATACGATTATCGCACATGAAATATGCCCAATAAAGGCTATAAACGCACACTCTACATAAGCCCAAAAGCTCTTCAAGGTCTTACACCTATAATCTTGACACCATTCACACTTAATACATGAAGAAGGTCATGACGACCCTGACACATCAAACACAGAATTCTCCATTCGTTACTACGTAATTACTTGATATCACCTTTGTTTTCTGTGCCCACTTGCATGCTACATACACTTATGCCACACATCTGCACCTTCTATACCCACATACACCTCACTCTCACCCCTCCCCAGGAGGCGACCCCGCTGTGTCCCCCTGAATTCCCCCTTCTCGTATGTAATCCCCAACCCCCCATCCTTACTCACTCAGCCCAAGTCGTAGATTCATGAGAAACCCTAACGTTAACATTCTATACCCTTCCGAAAAATCCTTCTCCCACCTCCTCCCATACAGTTCTCTATTACGACACACATCGTACGATAAACCGTTACCGCTAGTACCCGCCTCCGCACCTCACAATCCCCCCTCCCCCTCATCACCCACGATATATATATATAATCCACTATTATATAATCCAAAGCTCTTATAACACTCTCATCGAACCTTCCCACATCTTTAGTGCACGCAGAACCGACACCCCTCGGCCCCCCACCCCCTGTACAACCCTACTTAACCAATACCTAACACTCTCCAGTCCCCCACAAAAGTATACTGCATGGAATGCCGTCTCATCCTCCCCACAGATTCCACACCTTCTGCCCACAATTACCTCTCTGGTTCTTAGTACCTCCCCCGACGGTAGTATGCCATGCAGAAAATGATACGTTACCTCCCTTACCCTAGGCTTTAACTTCAACTTGCTAAACCTATACCAAATACTCTTCCATGCATACATGGGGAACAATCCCTCAACTGGTACAACAATCCTTTCTTCAAGCAGCCTACACAAAACCCCTACTCGAATTTTCCTGGGTTCTCTAACCAACATCAAAGCCCTCAAAACAGTTTCACATTCCCTCAACTCCACACCACCATACAACTTACCCAACCTATTATGTATTTTTCCCAGCTGCCCTCCACTCATACCTTCGCGCAAAACCTCCCATTTAAGAAACACACATTTAATCCTCCTTCTCAGATCCATCAACCCCAACCCACCCTGGCGCACAGGTAACATTACAACCTCTCTCCTCAGCCAATCACACCTTGAACCCCACAAAAAGTTGAACACTCGTCTCAGAATTCCCACAACCGCCGTCCCTGTTAATGGAAACACGGCTGCTACGTGCCAAACCTTACTATACAATAATACATTTATAACAACCACTCATTGTACGAGAGTCAGATGATGAGGTCACAATGCACCCAGACGCCCCTGAATCCTTTCCATTAATCTATTCGAGTTTTCCTCTCGAGCAGCATCCAAGTCATCCTCATAGGTGATGCCGCAAATTTTTAAAGACATCGTTTGTTTCCTCACAACGTTACATCTCCCCCCCCCTCCACCCCATCACCCAACCCCATGATCATTGACTTCTCTCTGTTTACCTGCATCCCTGTTGCATTTCCGAACAGTTGCACAACATCATCCAAAACACCCAACGCCATCCCCTCTCGAACCAGGACTGTTGTATCGTCTACATATCCTATTATTCCAGGCCACACTTTCCCGACCTCCCCCACACCTTCACTCGTGTCACATACACAACGTTCAACCATTCTATAGAAGGGGTCCTGAATGCACGCAAACAACATTTGTGACATGGGACACCCCTGCCTAAGTCCCCTACCCATTACAATCTCCTCCCCCAAGCATCCATTAATCTGTACCCTCATCTTAGCTCCATTGTACAACGTGGTTACCCAATTAACTATTTCTTCCCCATAACCCTGCCTCCTAAGTATAGCTTCCAATGCTCCCCTTTCCACCCTGTCATAGGCCCCCTGCCAGTCTAAGGCCAACAACGCCGCCCTACCTCCCCCCCCCCTTTTGACTCCACAAAACTTCTCAGTATTCCATGACCCTCAATCATCGACCTTCCAGGCAAACCATACTGCGTTTTCGAAACCACTCTCCCTACCACACATTTAAACTGATTACCCAAGACTTTAGCGAACAACTTATAATCAGCACATAACAGAGATATGGCACGGTACTCCTTGAGGGTGTGCTGCCCCTTACCCTTCTGGACCAACACTACAACTGCTGTTGCTTGCTTGTCCCCCATCACACCCTTCTCCTTCATCTGATTAAATAACCTACCCATGAATCCCCTTATCACCTCCCAATGTTGGAGGTAAAATTCAGCCGGGAGACCGTCTATTCCCGGTGCTTTTCCCTTCCTCATTCCCCTTAAAGCCAACTCTATTTCCTCTTCCGTTATTACCCCCCCCAAAGCCTTTCTATCACTATTCCCTAAATTACACGTCACATACTCACACACCTCTAAATCCACATTCTCCACCTTCCCACTTGTCCAATACCCTTCATACCATTTATCCGCATATGCACATATTCCTTTCGTAGTTAGTATCTCCGGACCCATTCTGTAACCCCCCGCCATCTCATTTACCTCTAACCTCGGAATAGCTGTAACCCGCTGTCTTTGTTTTTGCCGTCGCAACATACACGCCGATGGCTTGTCTCCCCAAAGCACCTCCTCTACCCTTGCCTGCACCCTTACCACTTGAAACCTCTCATTTTGTAACTCCCTCAGTCTCCCCTTGACCTCGACAATTTCATCCATAGGATAGTTGCCCCCCACAGCCCCCTTCCCATAACAGCCCCTTAACCTATCCTCTAAATAGTTTGAAAGGCCATATTTTAAATCATTTATACGTTTGCCCACCCCCACATAATATTTCCTAATCCTTTCCTTGGCTACACAATCCCATCATTGTACGACATCTACCACTCCCTGTGCCTCCTTGCTAAGCTCCTTCCATAGGCCAGAAAATCCCACTAACCCCTCCTCATCACTCAATGCACTTACATTTAATTTCCAGTAACTCCTGTATATTTCCGCAAGCTCCTCCCACCCAACCTCCACCAACACTGCTCTATGATCCGACCATGCTACTTCAACAGTTTTGAAAGATCTCACTACAACCCCGTGAGAAAGATACACTTTATCTAACCTCGCTGCATACCCTATCCTAACAAATGTATGCTCTGTCTCCCACCCCCCCCCCCTCGAATGCGTCCCTTAACCTAATATCCCTCAATAAATCTCGTAGGGCCACCGACACATAACCTGCCCCTTTCAGTTCCACATCAGCCCTTCTAATGATGCAGTTCCAATCACCTCCTACTATTGCCACCTCCGGTAATGCACGGAAAAAAAACACAAGGTCCTCACACACAAACTCCTGCTTCACCTGTACATTATTCTCTGCAGGTGCATATACACTAATAAAGGCCACACGTTTTCCCATCCACAAACCATCTATGCGCAACACCCTTCCCCCTCCCCCTCCTCACTTCTCTGCAAAACAAACGGGCTCGCCTCCCTGATTAATATACCCACCCCTCCTTTCAAACGGGCAGATGGCAGGGTTACCACTCGAAACCCCTCCATCTCCAACACCCTACCCTCCTTAAAATTATGCTCCTGAAGGAACACAACATCCACTCTAAATTTATTCAGAAACATTCTAAACCATTCTCTCTTTACACTATTACACAAACCATTAACGTTTACTGTCATACACCGGAGGCCTATTAAAGTTTCCACCCCTGCCTCCTATCTTCACTCTTCCTATGGGCACCAGAACGTGTTTACCTGGAGTTTACCTGGAGAGAGTTCCGGGGGTCAACGCCCCCGCGGCCCGGTCTGAGACCAGGCCTCCTGGTGGATCAGAGCCTGATCAACCAGGCTGTTGCTGCTGGCTGCACGCAAACCAACATACGAGCCACAGCCCGGCTGATCCGGAACTGACTTTAGGTGCTTGTCCAGTGCCAGCTTGAAGACTGCCAGGGGTCTGTTGGTAATCCCCCTTATGTGTGCTGGGAGGCAGTTGAACAGTCTCGGGCCCCTGACACTTATTGTATGGTCTCTTAACGTGCTAGTGACACCCCTGCTTTTCATTGGGGGGATGGTGCATCGTCTGCCAAGTCTTTTGCTTTCGTAGTGGGTGATTTTCGTGTGCAAGTTCGGTACTAGTCCCTCTAGGATTTTCCAGGTGTATATAATCATGTATCTCTCCCTCCTGCGTTCCAGGGAATACAGGTTTAGGAACCTCAAGCGCTCCCAATAATTGAGGTGTTTTATCTCCGTTATGCGCGCCGTGAAAGTTCTCTGTACATTTTCTAGGTCGGCAATTTCACCTGCCTTGAAAGGTGCTGTTAGTGTGCAGCAATATTCCAGCCTAGATAGAACAAGTGACCTGAAGAGTGTCATCATGGGCTTGGCCTCCCTAGTTTTGAAGGTTCTCATTATCCATCCTGTCATTTTTCTAGCAGATGCGATTGATACAATGTTATGGTCCTTGAAGGTGAGATCCTCCGACATGATCACTCCCAGGTCTTTGACGTTGGTGTTTCGCTCTATTTTGTGGCCAGAATTTGTTTTGTACTCTGATGAAGATTTAATTTCCTCATGTTTACCATATCTGAGTAATTGAAATTTCTCATCGTTGAACTTCATATTGTTTTCTGCAGCCCACTGAAAGATTTGGTTGATGTCTGCCTGGAGCTTTGCAGTGTCTGCAATGGAAGACACTGTCATGCAGATTCGGGTGTCATCTGCAAAGGAAGACACGGTGCTGTGGCTGACATCCTTGTCTATGTCGGATATGAGGATGAGGAACAAGATGGGAGCTAGTACTGTGCCTTGTGGAACAGAGCTTTTCACCGTAGCTGCCTCGGACTTTACTCTGTTGACGACTACTCTCTGTGTTCTGTTAGTGAGGAAATTATAGATCCATCGACCGACTTTTCCTGTTATTCCTTTAGCACGCATATTGTGCGCTATTACGCCATGGTCACACTTGTCGAAGGCTTTTGCAAAGTCTGTATATATTACATCTGCATTCTTTTTGTCTTCTAGTGCATTTAGGACCTTGTCGTAGTGGTCCAATAGTTGAGACAGACAGGAGCGACCTGTTCTAAACCCATGTTGCCCTGGGTTGTGTAACTGATGGGTTTCTAGATGCGTGGTGATCTTGCTTCTTAGGACCCTTTCAAAGATTTTTATGATATGGGATGTTAGTGCTATTGGTCTGTAGTTCTTTGCTGTTGCTTTACTGCCCCCTTTGTGGAGTGGGGCTATGTCTGTTGTTTTTAGTAACTGTGGGACGACCCCCGTGTCCATGCTCCCTCTCCATAGGATGGAAAAGGCTCGTGATAGGGGCTTCTTGCAGTTCTTGATGAACACAGAGTTCCATGAGTCTGGCCCTGGGGCAGAGTGCATGGGCATGTCATTTATCGCCTGTTCGAAGTCATTTGGCGTCAGGATAACATCGGATAGGCTTGTGTTAATCAAATTTTGTGGCTCTCTCATAAAAAATTCATTTTGATCTTCGACTCTCAGTCTGGTTAGCGGCTTGCTAAAAACTGAGTCATATTGGGACTTGAGTAGCTCACTCATTTCCTTGTTGTCATCTGTGTAGGACCCATCTTGTTTAAGTAGGGGCCCAATACTGGACGTTGTTCTCGATTTTGATTTGGCATAGGAGAAGAAATACTTTGGGTTTCTTTCGATTTCATTTATGGCTTTTAGTTCTTCCCGCGATTCCTGACTCCTAAAGGATTCTTTTAGCTTAAGTTCGATGCTTGCTATTTCTCTGACCAGTGTCTCCCTACGCATTTCAGATATATTGACCTCTTTTAGCCGCTCTGTTATTCTTTTCCGTCGCCTGTAAAGGGAGCGCCTGTCTCTTTCAGTTTTACATCTACTCCTCCTTTTTCTTAGAGGAATAAGCCTTGTGCATACATCGAGTGCTACCGAGTTAATCTGTTCTAGGCATAAGTTGGGGTCTGTGTTGCTTAGTATATCTTCCCAGCTTATATCGGTTAGGACTTGGTTTACTTGGTCCCACTTTATGTTTTTGTTATTGAAGTTGAATTTGGTGAATGCTCCCTCGTGACTAATCTCATTATGTCGGTCTGGGGCTCCGCGCATACATGACTGAACCTCAATTATGTTGTGATCTGAGTATATTGTTTTTGATATGGTGATATTTCTTATCAGATCATCATTGTTAGTGAAGATGAGGTCTAGTGTATTCTCCAGTCTAGTAGGCTCTATTATTTGCTGGTTTAAATTGAATTTTGTGCAGAGATTTAAAAGCTCGCGTGAGTGTGAGTTTTCATCAGAGCTGCCTCCTGGTGTTATTACTGCAACAATATTATTTGCTATATTCCTCCATTTTAGGTGCCTTAAGTTGAAATCCCCCAGGAGCAAGATGTTGGGTGCAGGAGCTGGAAGGTTTTCCAGACAGTGGTCAATTTTTAACAGCTGTTCCTGGAATTGCTGGGATGTTGCATCCGGAGGCTTGTAGACTATCACAATGACTAGGTTTTGGTTCTCGACCTTTACTGCTAAAACTTCCACTACATCATTTGAGGCATTTAGCAGTTCTGTGCAAACAAGTGACTCTGCAATGTACAGGCCAACCCCCCCCTTTTGCCTGTTCACTCTGTCACATCTGTATAGGTTGTAACCTGGGATCCATATTTCGTTGTCCAAGTGATCCTTTATGTGGGTCTCAGTGAAAGCCGCGAACATTGCCTTTGCCTTTGCCACTTGTCACCTGCACACTTCCCTCTCCCCTCCCCCTTCTTTCGGTGCCTCCTGTCATGGCCACCACTACCTTCACCTTCTGCCCATATTTGCTTCCCAGTCCACTGCGCTGGCGTTAGGACATCATCTGAATCCGACACAGCGGCTCTCTTTCTTGTGACAGGCGCATCCTCCATGGCTTGGTCTGGGGATGCCTCACAATGTACCTCAACCTCCACTATACACAGTGGCAATGATCTCGGTGACACCTCAGTCATGCTGTCACTTCCGTCGTCCGAATGAAAAGCAGGGGTGTCACTAGCATGTTAAGAGACCATACAATAAGTGTCAGGGGCCCGAGACTGTTCAACTGCCTCCCAACATACATAAGGGGGATTACCAACAGACCCCTGGCAGTCTTTAAGCTGGCACTGGACAAGCACCTAAAGTCGGTTCCTGATCAGCCGGGCTGTGGCTCGTACGTTGGTTTTCATGCAGCCAGCAGTAACAGCCTGGTTGATCAGGCTCTGATCCACCTGGAGGCCTGGTCACAGACCGGGCCGCGGGGGCGTTGACCCCCGGAACTCTCTCCAGGTAAACTCCAGGTAATAGTTCTGTTGTTGATGCACCACAGCCTTCAACTCGTCTTCTACCACCTTTCCAGGAGCAGCCACCTCCTCAGGCGGTGACAAGGACTTCAGAACCTCGGCTAATTCCTCCTCAATTTCCAACACTTCCTCCTGTACTTTTTGTGCAACCCGATCCACTGGAAGTATCTCTGGGCCAGGAAACTGGTCAAGGGCCTCACCCTCTCCCCCAGCCTTATGAGCCTCATCCACTATCTCGCTCCATAGATGACCACGCCCTCCTTCACGTCGTTGATCATCATCTGCTCCCTCCAGTGTAGAAGCTGATGTCTCCACCCATGGGCCAGGAGTTCGTTGCCGCTTCCCACACTCCGCCACTATGTGATCATATTCCCCACATAGTCGGCATGTACGCCTTTGCCCGGCGTATGACACCATGACCTGTGTCCTGAATTCCTTTAGGTACACGTAAGACAGTATGGGGTGTCGCAATGTCATTTTTAGGTTAAAAGTGCCCTCCGGCATACCTGTGTAGGCACCCGTCACCCACTTACCATGCTGGGCCAAATGAACAGTTCCGTATTCCTCAAAAACTTTTCTGATATCTGTCTCATCAGCCTCAAAGGGGACATTATGCAGTTTAATCCATGTATAATGTCTGGATACATCGATCATCCTCACATGCACAGCTGGTGTTGCATCAAGACTTACATCCTGAAAACGGTTGACCAACGACTCGTAAACCGTTGCTGAGAGCAGTTTCACAAAAAATCTACATGCTCCGTTCAATGCTACTCCGTACAACTCGCCATCCTGAATGCCATACGTGTCTCTGATGATTTTAGGTAGTAATACCTGGGCTGAAGCTGGCGTTATTGCCCCACTGAGAAGTTCAACGCCGACAGTGTTAATCCTGCGTCTGTAACTGAACGCCATGTTGACTAATGGTAGTTCTCCTGGGCTGACGACAGAGGCGTGACAAGCACCACCTCACACTACTGCAGTCAGGGAACTGAAGTGCGTTTGTGACATCGCTTCTCGGCCTTTTGGCTAAGATCAAAGTGTAGTATCTGTTCTTATCAGCTTAATATCTGATACGAAAACCAATTCGCTGCCTGACCACGGTAGAGTGTGGTTATGCTCTGCACCCCTCTGCTGTTTGTAGGCGAGCTCCCTTGTCAGTTACCTGGCTGCAGTGGTGTGAAGTGGTGCTGTCACACCTCGGCTAACAACATAAGTGCACTGTGATTGTCAAGATGGCTGTTAGTCTGAGACGCCGGATAAATACTGTAGGCATTGAGCTACTTAAAGGAACGATAACGCCTAGTTCTGCACAAGTCTTATTGCCAAAGATCATCCGGGAGACATATGGCGTACAAGACAGTGACTTGTATGGTGTAGCACTGAATGGAGGACAACGAATTTTCGTCAAACTGCTATCAGCAACGGTTTATGAATCGTTAGTCACCATGTTTCAGGACGTGAGTCTTAACGTCACACCAGCTGTCAGTGTAAGAATGGTAGATGTTTCACGGCATTATATGTGGATCAAGTTACGCAACGTTCCCTTTGAGGCGGACGAGGCGGATATAAGGAAAGTTTTTGAGAAGTATGGGACAGTGCATTATGCTCAACATGGTACGTGGGCGGCAGGTGCCTATGCTGGTTTTCCAGAGGGTTCTTTCAACCTCAAAATGACTTTCAGGCACCCAATACCGTCCTACGTGTATCTCCAAGATTTCAGGACGCAGGTCATGGTAATGTACCCAGGACAACGACGTACATGCTGCCTATGTAGTGAGTATGATCACATAGCGGCGACCTGTGACAAGCGAAGACGTGTGCCTGGACCTGTGGTGGACGTCGCAGCCCCTGCTTCAAAGGTGGCAGGTGAGAAACAAACATCGGATGGAGGGCGTGGTGTTTTGTGGAGCGAGATAGTGGATCGGGCACACAGGACTGGTGGTGAGTTGGAGTCCCTCCCCCAGCTGCCTGATTAGGTATCGTCTCCTGTGGATAAGGAGGAGCAGCAATTACAGAAGAAGGTTCTTGAGATTGAGGAGGAATTGGTGGAGGTGTTGAAGACTTTGTCACCGCCAGAGAGGGACGCTACATCTGAGCGTGGTGTCATCGGAGAGTCGTCGCTTCCAAAAAGTCAGAGACATGATAGTTTGGGACGTGATGGTGGTTTGGAGTCGTCCGTTGAATCATTAAACCATTCTCAGGTAGAGGTGGAGGTTCATTGAGAGGCAACATCTGACCAAGAAATGTGTAACATGATGGTCACGAGAAAGAGGGCGGCTACATCAGATTCTGATGATGTCCTTATGCCTGCACAACGGCCTGGGAAACAGACTGAGGTGAAGTGTGACGGTAGTGGTGTAGGTGGTGGTAGCCATGATAGGAGGCACCGGAAGAAGGGGGGAGGGAAAGAGAGCACTCTGAAGGTGTCAAACTTAAATTCAAGCTCTGGAGTTGTAAAGAGTGATGAGAGGAAGCAGGGATGGAAACTTTAATAGGCCTTAGGTGTATGTCTGTAAATGTTAAGGGGTTATGTAGCGGTATGAAGAGAAATTGATTTCTTAATTTCCTGAATAAATCTAGAGTGGATGTTGTGTTCCTGCAGGAGCACAATTTTAAAGAGGGTAGGGTGTTGGAGGTGGCAGGATTTCGAGTAGTTACCCTGCCATCTCCCCATCTAAAAGGTGGTGTGGGAATTTTAATAGGGGAGACGAGCCCGTTTGTTTTGCAGAGAAGCGAGGGAGGAGGGGGAGGGAGGGTGTTGCGTGTGGATGGGTGGTGGATGGGTAAGTGTGTGTATTTTGTGAGTGTGTATGCGCCGGCAGAAAATAACATAAAGGTAAAGAATGATTTTGTGTGTGAGGGTCTTGTGTTTTTCTTAAGTGCACTGCCAGAGGTGGCAATAGTTGGTGGGGATTGGAATAGTGTAATCAGGGTGGCTGATGTGGACCCAAAAGGGGCTGGATATATGTCTGTGGCTCTTAGGGATTTATTAAAGGATGTTAGGTTACGTGATGCCTTCGGGGGGGCGGTGTGGGAAACTGAATATACGTTTGTTAGGAGTGGATATGCTGCGAGACTAGATAGAGTGTACCTTTCTCAGGGAGTGGATGTGAAATCTTTCAGTACTGTGGAGGCTACAATGTCAGATCATAGGGCAGTGGTGGTGGAGGTTGGGTGGGGGACGCTCGCAGACATATATAGAAGTTATTGGAAATTAAATATAAGTGTGTTAGGTGATGAGGAGGGGTTGGAGGGGTTTTCAGTCCTATGGAGGGAGCTTAGTGTGGAAGAACAGGGAGTGGATGACATTGTGACATGGTGGGATTGTGTTGCAAAAGAAAGGATTAGAAAGTTTTATGTGAGCGAAGGAAAACGTATTAATAATTTAAAATATGGACTGGCTAACTATTTAGAGAATAGGTTAAGAGGTTGCTATGGGCGGGGGGTGGGGGGGAATAATTTTCCTATGGATGAAATAGCTGAAATAAAGGGGAGGTTGAGGGTGATGCAAAATGAAAGGTTTCAAGCTGTAAGGGTGCAGGCAGGGGTGGAAGAAGTGCTTTGAGGCGACAAGCCGTCAGCTTGTGTTTTGCGGCATCAAAAGCAAAGGCAGGCGGTGACAGCTATTCCATGTTTAGAGGTAACGGAGATGGTTGGGAATTATAGAGCAGGGAAGGAGATACGAACCATGAAGGGGATGTGTGCATATGCGGAGGCTTGGTACGAGAAGTACTGGAACAGTGAGGGAGTGGGTGACATGGCGTTGGACAAGGTGTGTACGTATGTGACGTGTAATTTAGGAAATAGTGATAGAAAGGCTTTAGGTGGGACTATTACGGCAGAGGAAATAGAGAATGCGTTAAGGGGAATGAGGAAGGGGAAAGCGCCGGGTATTGACGGTCTCCCAGTAGAATTTTATTTACAACATTGGACGTTAATAAGGGGATTTATAGTTAGGTTATTTAATCGTATGAAGGAGAAGGGTAAGTTGGGGGAGAAGCAGGTAACAGCAGTTGTAGTGTTGGTCCCGAAGGTCAAGAGGCAGCCCACCCTTCGGGAGTACCGAGCCATATTACTGATGTGTGCAGACTATAAGGTGTTCGCAAAAATTTTAGGTAATAGGTTCAAAGGTGTTGTGGGAAGGGTCTTGTCAAAATCTCAGTTTGGGTTGCCGGGAAGGTCGATGACTGAAGGACATGGCATACTGAGAAGTTTTGTGGAAGCTAAGGGTGGGGGTGAAGGGGCGGCTTTGTTGGCTCTAGATTGGCAGGGAGCATATGATAGAGTGGAAAGGGGAGCTTTGCAGGTTATACTTAGGAGACAGGGTTTTGGGGAGGAAATAGTCGAGTGGGTAAATACGTTATACAAGGGGGCGAAAATGAGGATGCAGATTAATGGGTGTATGGGGAGGGATATTGCAATGGGTAGAGACCTTAGACAGGGATTCCCCATGTCACAAATATTGTTTGCATGTTTCCAGGACCCCTTTTATAGAATGGTTGACCGCAGCTTATGTACGCCAGGTGAGGGAAGTGTGGGGGGTGGGAGGGCATGGCTGGGTTTAATTGGATACGTTGACGACACCACTGTTCTCATTCGTGAAGGGATGTCAATGGGAGTGTTGGACAAGGTTGTGCAATTATTTGGAAGTGCCACGGGAATGCACGTAAATAGTGCGAAGTCAAGGTGCATGGGGTTGGGTTCTGGGGTGGGGGGTGTGGGGGGGGAGATGCAATGTTGTTAAAGAATGGGCGATGTCTTTAAAGATTTGTGGTATTATTTATAAGGATGACATGGTTGCGGCGAGGGTGGATACTCGGATAGGTTATTGGAAAGGATCGTGGGGCGTCTAGGTGTTCTGAGACCCCAGCACCTAACTCTTATACAGAGAGTGATAGTCGTAAACATTTTATTGTATAGTAAGATTTGGCATGTTGCAGCTGTGTTCCCAATTACAGAGACAGCGATTGCGGGAATTCTAAGATGGGTGTACAAATTTTTGTGGGGTTCACGTTGTGATTGGTTACGGAGGGAAGTTGTAATGTTACCTGTAAGTCAGGGTGGGTTGGGGTTGATGGATTTGAGACAGAAGGCTAAATGTGTGTTTATTAAATGGGAAGTATTGCGTGAGGGTGTGAACGCAGGGCAGTTGGGAAGGATACACGACAGGCTGGGTGTGTGGTATCGAGGAATGGAGTTCAGGGAATGCAAAATCGTTTTGAGGGCTGTGATGTTGGTTAGGGAACTGAGAAAGGTTCGTATAAGGGTTTTGTGTAGGTTACTTGTAGGTAGGTGCGTTATCCCAGTTGAGGGTTTGTTCCCCATGTATGCATGGAAGAGTATTTGGTTTAGATTTAGTAAAATGAAGTTAAACCCTCGGGCGCGTGAGGTGATGTTTCGTTTCCTGCATGGGATCCTTCCGTCTGGTGAGATACTACGAAACAGACAGGTTGTAGAGGGTGGGGGGTGTGGTATCTGTGGAGGGGATGAGACCGCGTTCCATGTAGTTTACTTTTGTGAAGGGCTAGAGGAGGTTAGGTGCTGGTTAAGTAGGTTGGTACAGAGGGTGGGGGGTCGTGGGGTGTCGGTTCTGCGTGCTTTAAGTCTAGATATGGGTGGGTTAGACGAGGGTGTCATAAGAGCTTTAGATTATATCATGGTAGATTATATATATATGTCGTGGGTGATGAGGGGGAGAGGGGATAGTGAGGAGAGAAGGAAAGTTCTTGCGGTAACGTTCTATCGTACGATGTGTCGTAACAGAGATTTGTATGGGAGGAGGTGGGATCAGGATTTCTCAGAGGGGTATAGAATGCTAACGTTAGGGATTCTCGTAAATCTGTGATTGATAATGAGTGAGTGAAGGGGTTTTCATAGGTTGGAGGGAGTCAGGGGGTCCCAGCGGGCTCGCCTCCATTGGGGGGGGGGTCGTGAGAGTGTTGTGAATGTGGGTTTGGAAAGGTTTTCTGGTTTTCATTGAGACTTTATGGCATCCAAGTGTGGATGTAGAGCTCAAGGTCTCGTTATGTTAGATATAACACTTTTCAGAATGTAGGTATAATATAGTAAGTTTTTTTATGTATAATTTTGATGTGTATCAGTCTTGTATGACACGATTCTTGAGGAATAAGTTCTTTGCGACAGGAAGTGTGTTTTAGTTTGTATTTATGTTACGTGCTGGGTTTTTGCATGATGAGATATACACTTATATACTGTTTTGCTTTGTGCATACAGTGCATCTGATTAATGTGATGTTGTGAAACTTTTTGTGTGTACGTGTGTGTGTGGGTGTGTGTGTGTGTGTGTGTGTGTGGGTGTGTGTAAATATATATCCCTTTCTATTGTATTGAGCCTTTGTCATTGGTCAGACGTTATGTAATACTTTATATATGTATGACTCGATTCTTTTTAAAGTTTATAATTATGGTCTGTACCCTGATACCGGTTTGGTGTCAATGCTAAGTTCTTGATGTTAAGTTTTAGTCTGTATGGTATACACACATATCTAGACGGTTTATGTTTTTTTTTCGTATGTTGGTATATGTAAAGCTGTATTGTTAGGGATACATATGTAGATGTTCTAGTAAGATTATGATGTTAGGTTTTGGTTTTTTGATTAATGCGAAGGATGGGATTTAACTAATATAACTTCTTTGTATATTTCATGTTCAAGTGTATTGAACCTTTGTCAGATGTCATTCATATGTACAATTTATATATATGCAAGGTTTTGTATATATGTCCATTCATGACCCTGTGACATGGAATTTTTTTATAGCTATGTTCTTGCTGTAAGTTATTGTTGTATTTTTGGCAGCAATATCTTGCGAGCATGTAGGTACAATCCGTTTGTCAGTTAATTTGATTAGGAGCCATACTGTATTTTTATTTTTATGTTAAACTGTATTGGTTTTAAATAAAATATAAAAAAAATATAACTTCTTTGTATATTTTATGTTCAAGTGTATTGAGCCTTTGTCAGATGTCATGTTATATGTACAATTTATATATATATATATGCAATGTTTTGCATCAATGAATGTGTATATATGTCAATTCATGACCCTGTGACAGTATTTTTTTTAGCTATGTTCTTGCCGTAAGTTATTATTGTATGTTTTAGCAGCAATATCTTGCGAGCATATAGGTGAAATCTGTTGTCAGTTACTTTGATTGAGATCCATACTGTTTCTTTATTTTTATGTTAAACTGTATTGGTATTAAATAAAATATATAAAAAAAAATGGTAGTTCTCCTGGGCTGACGACAGAGGCGCGACAAGCACCACCTCACACTACTGCAGTCAGGGAACTGAAGTGCGTTTGCGCAGGAGGTCTACACGGCCCAAGAGCGATGCAGACAATGACCTATGTTGTAATTAGATAGGTTGTGGGTGATCCAGCTACATCAAGTGACCATCAGAGAATATCTGGTAAGTGGTGGGATTATATACAAGTGTTTTTCCTTGCTGGATATATCCATGTGTAACCTACCCCTCCCCCCTTCATTCAGTTACACTAATATAATCTATACAGTCCACAATTAATTAGTAGCGCCGTACTTGAGGGTGCTACCCAGTTTATACTGGTCTCGGATAGATATGGATAAGATTGTGAGGGTCGAGGGGCCACCTGCAGTGACCAGAGGTGGTTAAGTTTTCTCACATGTCTACACGGGTGACTACGGTATACAATATGGTTGTTGTCTCTCAAACTAAAGTGTGTGTGTGTGTGTGTGTGTGTGTGTGTGCGTGCGTGTGTGTGTGTGTGTGTGTGTGTGTGTGTGTGTGTGTGTGTGTGTGTGTGTGTGTGTGTGTGTGTGTGTGTGTGTGTGTGTGTGTGTGTGGTGTGTGTGACTCAACAATCAATATTTGCACCAATAACTCATTACAGTTGTGACCGGGTGTGGAAGTGTGAATTGCTCATTACTCTATAATTTGTTCATGATTGTAGCCAAAGTATAAACGTAAGTAACCATTCTACAGAATTCATTACCTTTGTAACTTGTGAGCTCATTACCTTTGTACCTAGTTCAGCTATCAAAACTTTGGGGGCCCAGTCCCTGGACCCATTACGTACCTCTGTAATCTGTAAATACCTTTGTAACTTGTCATGATTGTGACCAGACTTACCTGGAGTTCATTACCTTTGTAAATTGTGAGTTCATTACCTTTGTAAATTGTGAGTTCATTACCTTTGTAAATTGTGAGTTCATTACCTCTGTAACTTGCTCAGCAATCAAAACTTTGGAGTCCAGTCCCTGGACCAATTATGTACCTCTGTAATCTTTTGACTACCGCCCACAGGATGGGTATGGGGTGCATAATAAACATATTAAACTAACTGTCTCCCAATGAGATTACTTGTATGTATATAATGTTGAGGTACATACAGGTAACCACCCTAGAAAATTTTCCATAATATGCGAGGTACACTAGCAGGCCGGGAAGATTATATGGAGGTACACTAGCAGGCCAGGAAGATTATATGGGGGTACACTAGCAGGCCAGGAAGATTATATGGAGGTACACTAGCAGGCCAGGAAGATTATATGGAGGTACACTAGCAGGCCAGGAAGATTATATGGAGGTACGCTAGCAGGCCAGGAAGATTATATGGAGGTACACTAGCAGGCCAGGAAGATTATATGGAGGTACACTAGCAGGCCAGGAAGATTATATGGGGGTACACTAGCAGGCCAGGAAGATTATATGGAGGTACACTAGCAGGCCAGGAAGATTATATGGGGGTACACTAGCAGGCCAGGAAGATTATATGGAGGTACACTAGCAGGCCAGGAAGATTATATGGGGGTACACTAGCAGGCCAGGAAGATTATATGGAGGTACACTAGCAGGCCAGGAAGATTATATGGGGGTACACTAGCAGGCCAGGAAGATTATATGGGGGTACACTAGCAGGCCAGGAAGATTATATGGAGGTACACTAGCAGGCCGGGAAGATTATATGGAGGTACACTAGCAGGCCAGGAAGATTATATGGGGGTACACTAGCAGGCCAGGAAGATTATATGGGGGTACACTAGCAGGCCAGGAAGATTATATGGGGGTACACTAGCAGGCCAGGAAGATTATATGGAGGTACACTAGCAGGCCAGGAAGATTATATGGAGGTACACTAGCAGGCCAGGAAGATTATATGGAGGTACACTAGCAGGCCAGGAAGATTATATGGAGGTACACTAGCAGGCCAGGAAGATTATATGGAGGTACACTAGCAGGCCAGGAAGATTATATGGAGGTACACTAGCAGGCCAGGAAGATTATATGGAGGTACACTAGCAGGCCAGGAAGATTATATGGAGGTACACTAGCAGGCCAGGAAGATTATATGGAGGTACACTAGCAGGTTAGTTTAATATGTTTATTATGCACCCCATACCCATCCTGTGGGCGGTAGTCAAAAGATTACAGAGGTACATAATTGGTCCAGGGACTGGACTCCAAAGTTTTGATAGCTGAGCAAGTTACAGAGGTAATGAACTCACAATTTACAAAGGTAATGAACTCACAATTTACAAAGGTAATGAACTCCAGGTAAGTCTGGTCACAATCATGACAAGTTACAAAGGTATTTACAGATTACAGAGGTACGTAATGGGTCCAGGGACTGGGCCCCCAAAGTTTTGATAGCTGAACTAGGTACAAAGGTAATGAGCTCACAAGTTACAAAGGTAATGAATTCTGTAGAATGGTTACTTACGTTTATACTTTGGCTACAATCATGAACAAATTATAGAGTAATGAGCAATTCACACTTCCACACCCGGTCGTATGTACCTCTGTAATCTTTTGACTACCGCCCACAGGATGGGTATGGGGTGCATAATAAACATATTAAACTAACTAACACACCCGGTCACAACTGTAATGAGTTATTGGTGCAAATATTGATTGTTGAGTCACACACCACACACACACACACACACACACACACACACACACACACACACACACACACACACACACACACACACACACACACACACACACACACACACACACAGGTGAGTACAAATAAGACACAAATGAGTCAGAGAGATAGTAGGAAGTATTTCTTCAGTCATAGAGTTGTAAGGCAGTGGAATAGCCTAGAAAATGACGTAGTGGAGGCAGGAACCATACACAGTTTTAAGACGAGGTTTGTATCTAGTGATACCAGTGAATAGCAGAATACAGTGTTGTAGTAGCAACTAACCAGTATTATAATGGTACTTAGTGGAGTGGAGTGACTTTCATTAGTTTCATTTTCTTGAAATACGAGACGTTACTGTGAATTTCATATAACCTGTAGTTACCAGCGGTCGCAATATACACAACGAGAAGCAATTATTACTACAGAAAAAGCGTCCTTCCTCCAAAATTTGCACCAGTCAACTATAGTGATAATATAGCATTTATTGTGGTGGAGACGGAAAAACAAAAATAGAAAAGCCAGATACAGCGATTGATAAACAAAGAGGTCGACTGTACGTCATTGTAGGAGCTGCCAGATATCACCGGCTCTTCAACACGCAAGTTATACTTTTGTATCAGTCAAATCACATATTACTCGGGTAGATAATTTCCAGTAGATCCTTCATGTGTTAGCTCAAATCACCGACCAGTATGTTTTAAATAAGTGACCCACTGATCAGAGCAGATCGACTGGTCCGAACCCTTGACTGGTCCGAACCCTTGACTGGTCCGAACCCGGGACTGGTTTCAAACAGTTTCGTTGGACAATAAAGCAGACTGTAAACGGATGGGTTTGTAGGCGCCCTTATAAACACAAACATTAAAAATCAGGAACGTGACGGTAAGCTGTCCAATATACAAAAAGAGTTAGAAACAGAAATACAAATAGCTAGAGCTTCATTTAAGGTTATTAATATAATATTCAAGAGGTTGCTAGTAGACTTGCAGTAAATCAACCATTCAAATCATTATGAAGCTGTGTGTAGTCTGTGGTCAGTCAAACAAACGGGCTACCACATGGATAAATTGTCATTTTTGTGGAAATTGGTGTCACGCTCCTTGTGCAGATATCCCAGAACTAGCTACAAGCAGTATTAAAACAGAGAAGTGTTTTTGGGTATGCCCAAATGAGGAAAATCTGTGGACTAAAATCACAAGGGTATTAAAAGAGGATAACATCAAAGCTGCTTTCATAGAAAACCTGGAAGCTTTCTACAACAGATGGGAACATAAAAAGTCCGGGCTGAATGGTACTGCCCTTGATACTGGCCATTGATTGGCTGCATCGCTATTGGGCCGTGCAGACCCCCTTGCCTGACGCTCCTCAGTAACCTGACAGCAGTGGTACGAGGAGGTGTTGTGCATTCGCTGCCTGGATGAGGTAGAGTGCGGACGTGCTTTGCACCCCTCTACTGTTTCCCAGACGAGCTAATCAGTCAACGACATGGCGCCAGGTGTTCGCAGGAGAGTGAATACTGTGGGCATTGAACTTATTAGTGGGGCTTTAACACCTACGTCAGTCGATGTGTTATTGCCCAAAATTATACGAGAGACATATGGCATCAGAGACGAGGATTTATATGGAGTGGCACTGAACGGTGTATATAGAATTTTCGTGAAAGTGCTAACTGCTCAAGTATACGAGGCTTTGGTTGATCGTTACCAAGACGTCTGCATTACTGTAACACCGGCAGTGAGGGTCAAGTTGATTGATGTCTCACGACATTATTCGTGGGTTAAGCTCCGCAACGTGCCTTTTGAGGCTGATGAGGTAGATATTCGAAATGTTTTCGAACGTTATGGAACTGTACATCTGGCCCAACCTGGCAAATGGGTAAAAGGTGCTTACACAGGATTTCCTGAGGGTTCTTTTAATCTCAAGATGACGCTTAGGCATCCTATACCCTCGTATGTATATCTCGAAGAGTTTAGAACCCAGGTAATGGTAGCGTATGCGGGGCAGAGGCGTACGTGCCGACTGTGTGGCGAATTTGACCATATGGCGGCAGACTGTGGCAAGCGGAGTATGGCTCCTGGGCCGGCAAGGGGCGGAGCACCTGCGCATGAGCACCCAATGCCTAAGGAAGAACGGGGGCAAGGAGGAGGGCGTGGTCGCATGTGGAGTGAAGAGGTAGTGGCTCCTCCAGTGGAATCGGAAGAAGTGGTGATCCATGACTCACCTGGCCCATCAACAGTGGCTCCTGGGCCGGCAAGGGGCGGAGCACCTGCGCATGAGCACCCAATGCCTAAAGAAGAACGGGTGCAAGGAGGAGGGCGTGGTCGCATGTGGAGTGAAGTGGTGGTGGCTCCTCCTGGGGAATCGGAAGAAGTGGTGATCCATGAATCACCTGCCCCATCAACAGTACAGTTGTCAAGTGAGGAGGTACAGGAGGGCGCAGCAGTGAAGGCTATTGAGGAGGAGTTGGAGACGGTGATACAGGCTATGTTACAGTCTACGGAGGGGGAGAGTTACAGCGAACAAGACCCTGGGATCAGGGTAGAAGGTGTGTGTGGGGAAGGGGAGGATCAGGTGGCACCTGTGGTGGACAGTGCGAGTGCCATGGAGGGGCATGGAGGCGGATTAAGGGTGGTAGAGGTGGAAGTCCATTGTGCTGGCTCCCAGGACTCAGATATGGAAACTGAGGGAGCTACAAGGAAAAGGGCAGCAGCGTCAGATTCGGACGATGTTCTGACACCGGCGCAAAGGCCGGGGAAAAAGACATGGGGTTCTGGTACCCAGAGTGACTCTGCGAGAGGGCCACAACAGAAGGGGGGGGGGATGGTTGGGAAGGAGGGGGAAAATGTGGCAAAGGCACAGTCCAGGGGAACAGTCTGAAAGGGAAGAATCTTGACATGAGGCGGGGAAGGAAACCTTAAGCTGGCCTCAGGTGTGTAGCAATAAATATTAATGGTCTGTGTGATGGTGTTAAACGGGAGTGCTTCAGGATGTTTTTGAATAGGTATAAGGTTGACGTAGCTTTTGTGCAGGAGCACAATTTTAAGCTTGGTCGTGAATTAGTGGTCCCTGGGTTTCAGGCTTATGTGTTGCCGTCTGAGCGTTTAAAAGGAGGAGTGGGTGTGTTGATCAGGGAGGCGAGCCCGTTTGTATTGCATAGGAAAGAGGGGGGGGGAGGGGGGAGAGTTTTACGTGTGGAAGGATGGTGGATGGGAGAGAGAGTGGCGTTTGTGTGTGTGTATGCCCCAGCAGAAAGTGACGTGAAAGTGAAGATGGATTTTGTGCGGGAGGAGCTCGTGTATTACCTACGCACGTTACCGTCTGTCGCGATTGTGGGGGGGGATTGGAATTGTGTAATTAAGAAGACAGACGTGGAACCCAGAGGAGCGGGATATTTTTCCTCAGTCTTGGGGGGCCTGCTTAGAGATCTTCAGTTACGTGATGCATTCGGGGGAGGTCTGTGGGAGGTGGAACATACGTTTATAAGAAGGGGATATGCGGCTCGTTTGGACAGGTTATATTTATCTCGGAGGGTTTTGGTAGAGTCTTTTAAAACTATAGAGATGGTGTCTTCCGATCATAGGGCGGTATTAGTGGAGGTGGGATGGGATGCTTTGGCTCGTAGGCAGGGAAGTTATTGGAAACTGAACACGATGGTTTTGGGGGATAGGGAGGGAGTGGAAGCGTTTGCAACATTTTGGGAACAGCTCTGTGCCGACAGAAGAACTGAGGAAGACGTGGTAGGATGGTGGGATAGTGTGGCTAAGTTACGAATACGTCATTTTTATGTGAGGGAGGGCAAACGCATTAATCAATTGCGGTATGGCTTGTCAAATTACTTAGAATCTAGATTACGGAATTGTTACGAGGGGGGGGCGGTGGCCGGGGTGTACCCGGTGGAGGATATACACATGTTGAAGGACAGAATACGGGATTTGCAAGAAGAACGTTTTGCAGCTGTACGGGTACAGGCGGGGTTAGACGAAGTACTCTGGGGCGACAAGCCATCAGCTTGTGTGCTGCGAGGACAGAAGGTACGACAGCGAACGACTACAATACCAGGTTTGCAAGTCATATCTTCTGTGGGGGGTTTTAGAGAGGGTCAGGTATTAAGGGACACCAAGGGGATGAGTGCATATGCAGATAGATGGTTTGAGGAATACGGGAAAAGTAGTGGGGTGGATGGTGAGGTTCTTGGGAAGGTATGTGAGTATGTGCCGTGCAAACTGGGGAGGAGTGATCGGGAGGCACTGGGTGGGGTCATTGAGGAGGGGGAAATATGGAGAGCCCTTATGGACATGGGGAAGGGTAAGGCACCCGGGATCGATGGTTTACCTAGCGAATTTTATGTACAGCACTGGGGTCTGCTTAGGGGTTTCCTAGTAAGGTTAATGAATGCCATGAAAGACGGAGGTAAGATGGGAGAATCTCAGGCAACGGCGGTGGTGGTGTTGGTCCCAAAGGGTAAACAGCAGAGTACCCTTCGGGATTATCGAGCCATTTCATTGCTTTGTGCTGATTATAAATTATTTGCGAAAATTCTTGGGAATCGGCTTAAATGTGTTGTGGGGAGGGTCGTGTTTGAGTCTCAGTTTGGTTTACCTGGTAGGTCAATGAGCGTGGGCCACGGGATTATCAAGGGGTTCCTGGAGGACATGGAAAGGGAAAGAGGAGCGTTGGTGGCGTTGGATTGGCAAGGGGCTTATGATAGGGTGGAAAGAAAGGCTTTGAGGGATATTCTCCTACGACAGGGGTTTGGCGAAGAAATAGTGGGGTGGGTGGATACGCTGTACTCAAATGCGAAGGTAAGGGTGCAAATCAATGGGTGTGTGGGGGGGGGTGTCAACATGGAGCGGGGTCTTCGGCAGGGATGTCCTTTATCACAAATATTGTTTGCATGTGTGCAGGACCCCTTTTATAGGATGGTGGAGGATCGTCTAAGGCCGGGGGGGAGGGATGGTGAGCTGAAGCCGTGGCCTGGTTTGGTGGGCTATGTTGATGATACCACTATTTTGGCAAGTGAGGAGACACGGTTAGGACTTTTGGGGGAAGTTGTACACACTTTTGGGAGAGCTACTGGGATGAAGGTAAATCTGGAAAAGTCAATGATCATGGGGCTGGGAGAGTGGACAGAGAGATTAGAGTGGGGATGTGATGTTGTGCAGCGGAGGATCGGGAGTCTGAAAATCTGCGGTGTCATGTATGAGGCTGACCTGAGTGCTGCAAGGGTTAGCAATTCGAATAGGATGGTGGAACAGGTGCAGCGACGTTTGGGAATGCTGCGACCTCACCATTTAACCCTTAGGCAGCGTGTAATTGTCATCAATGTATTACTATATAGTAAAGTCTGGTTTGTTTCGGCTGTGATGCCGTTAACAGGAACGGCGATCACGAGTATTCTTAGAATGGTGTTCAAATTTTTGTGGGGTTCAGGGTGCAACTGGTTGCGAAGGGAGGTAGTGACATTGCCGGTATGTAGGGGAGGGTTGGGTTTGTTGGACTTGAGAAAGCGCGTGAAATGTGTGTTTATTAAGAGGGAAGTGATGAGTGCAGGTGGATGGAGGGAGGGTCAGCTAGATAAGGTACATGCTCACCTGAGGAAATGGTATGGAGGGGTGGAAATGAAGGAATGCGAGACAGTGTTACGCTCCTTAATGTTAGTCAGGGAACCAGGAAAAGTAAAGGTGGGAACGTTGTGTAAATTGTTAGAGAAACATGTAGTGGCGCCGGTTGAAGGGATCTACCCCATGTATGCATGGGATGTAATATGGCGAAGGTTTAGTACATTAAGGATACGACCTAGGGCGCGTGAGGTTATGTACCGTTTCCTGCATGGGATTTTGCCAACGGGAGCGATGCTCCGAGACAGGAGGGTTATTGAGGGTGGGGGGTGTGGCAGATGCAGTGGGGAAGAGACTGCGTATCATGTCGTCTATTTTTGTGAAGGTTTGGAGTGCATCAGGGTATGGATGCGTAAGGTAGTGGTGAGGGTGGGGGGCCAAGGTGTGGCGGTATTGCGAGCGTTGAGTCTTGATATGAGTGGTGTGGAGGAGAGTGTGGTAAGAGGTTTAGCATATGTCATCGTGGACTACATATATGTTTTATGGGGTATGAGGGGGAAGGTGGGTGGGGATGTGCTGAGAAGGACTTTGGCGGCGACGTTTTATCGAACTTTGTGTCGCAACAGAGACATTTTTGGGAAAAGGTGGGAAGAGTATTTTTCTGAAGGTTATAGAGGACTAACAATAGGGATTTTATTGGCGTTATAAGGGGCTTTAACTGCCGGGGTGAGTGGGTTGGTAAAAGGGGGGGGGGTTCAGGGGATTTCAACGGGCTCACCTCCTTGGGAATGCAGTGATGTGGTTGGGTGTGATTGGAGGTACTAGTGTGTGACCAGATGAGAGGTTGTGCAAGATAAGTTTTGCTTAGTGCCCTTGATGGGGAAGGTGTAAGGAGCAGATTAAATATATAACATGTATTAATGTATAACCTATAAATTATATAACATGTATATTTCTTTGGTAGCGTATTATGTTCCACTTACACTGGTATTGCAATTGAATTTGAATTTTCTTGAGAGGGTTTTCCTTTCACTATTTCCTTGAAGCACTGAGTTATTTTTGTTTTATTGTAACGTGGGCCAGCATCAGTTTTGGTAGTAATTACCTATTATTATTGTTCTTATTTAAGGTATTGTAATTTTGGTAGTCCTGTACCATTCATGGTTGTAAATAATGCTTCCTCAAGTGACATGTGACATAATAATCCTAAATTGAGGATAATTAATGTCATGATTATTCAGGTTGGTGATAGGGTTAGTTTTCAATGTGTATGTGTGAGGGGGGGGGGATGATGGGTCACCTGTGTGGCAGCACAGGTTTCTTAATAAGGCATATTGTAGGTCTGGTGTATTTGTTGAGGGAGGTATTATGGGTGATTGTCATTAAGCTTGGAGCATTATTGTGTTGAGGTTGTAATTTTAGGAGTTTTCTTAATAGTCATTTTGTGGCCTTTGTTATTATAACTTTATTCCTTCTTAAATTGTGATATGTTATAAAAACTTGTATATAGTAGACTGGCAGATGTTGCCTGGATTGTTTTGTGTTTATATATTGATTTACTGATGTTGTCCTCGATCATTTTTTTGTATATGTACCTATTAATATCTGTACATGAAGTTTTTAAATAAAATATAAAAAAAAGATACTGGCCATGTAGTCACAAACTGTAAGGCTGGAGGTGATGTCCTGGTAGTCAGTAAATGTGGGGCTGATAGTGCTGTCCTGGGAGACAGTAATGGTGAAGCTGGAGGTGCTGTCCTGGGAGACAGTAATGGTGAAGCTGGAGATACTGTCCTGGGAGACAGTAATGGTGAAGCTGGAGGTGCTGTCCTGGGAGACAGAAATGGTGAAGCTGGAGATACTGTCCTGGTAGACAGTAATGGTGAAGCTGGAGATTTTGTCCAGGTAGTCGGGAATTATACGCAGGAAGGAATACATATAAATGACCTCATAGAGGACAGGAGCCATAGTAGGGAAACAAGTGTAGTCAAAGATAAGATAAAACCAATATTGCAAACCAGAAATACCGCAGGAAATAGCAAACAAGAGGACTCCAATAGCAATAGTGAGGATAAATTACCAAAAACAACTGGTGGGAGCTCCATTGTTGGTGCTAAGGAGGATAGGAATAAGACAGGGAAACATGCACCAACAGGGAATACAGTCACAGAAACCCAAGGCAAACGGAAACCAAGCCTGTGCACATACTATGCACTTGGTATCTGCTGGCATGGGAAATCTGGAAAAACAGATGGGACATGCAACTATGACCACCCTAGAAAATGTCATGCCCATATGACAACAGGAAAATGCAAACTCCCTTCCTGTAAGCTTTTTCACCCTGAAATGTGTACCTCTTCAGTACAGGAAAGACTGTGCTATAACTTAAATTGCCAGGCATACCATCTAAAGGGGACAAAAAGATACAAAACATCCAGGCCATGGGAAAACCTGGGTAGCCACAGCCACTCAAGAGGGAGAGGTTTTTTAGTGCCAGGAAGGAAAAAAAAACTGGCAGGAAATGGCAGAAATCGTACACCAAATCCAGTCATTCCTGGAGTGGAACCACAGTCGATGGCCTCCACTCCAAACCAACAGATACAGATACTAATGCCGAAAAAAAAATCCCCCCCCAGTACCAACAATACCACCAGTCCGATAACATTCTTCTTTGCAAATATACAGGGTCTAAAGCCAGCAATAAACAACAAAATACCTTTCATCCGTGGACTGCTTGCAGAGGCAAAGGCAATGTTCGCGGCTTTCACTGAGACCCACATAAAGGATCACTTGGACAACGAAATATGGATCCCAGGTTACAACCTATACAGATGTGACAGAGTGAACAGGCAAAAGGGGGGGGTTGGCCTGTACATTGCAGAGTCACTTGTTTGCACAGAACTGCTAAATGCCTCAAATGACGTAGTGGAAGTTTTAGCAGTAAAGGTCGAGAACCAAAACCTAGTCATTGTGGTAGTCTACAAGCCTCCGGATGCAACATCCCAGCAATTCCAGGAACAGCTGTTAAAAATTGACCACTGTCTGGAAAATCTTCCAGCTCCTGCACCCAACATCTTGCTCCTGGGGGATTTCAACTTAAGGCACCTAAAATGGAGGAATATAGCAAATAATATTGTTGCAGTAATAACACCAGGAGGCAGCTCTGATGAAAACTCACACTCACACGAGCTTTTAAATCTCTGCACAAAATTCAATTTAAACCAGCAAATAATAGAGCCTACTAGACTGGAGAATACACTAGACCTCATCTTCACTAACAATGATGATCTGATAAGAAATGTCACCATATCAAAAACAATATACTCAGATCACAACATAATTGAGGTTCAGACATGTATGCGTGGAGCCCCAGACCGACAAAATGAGACTAGTCACGAGGGAGCATTCACCAAATTCAACTTCAATAACAAAAACATAAAGTGGGACCAAGTAAACCAAGTCCTAACCGATATAAGCTGGGAAGATATACTAAGCAACACAGACCCAAACTTATGCCTAGAACAGATTAACTCGGTGGCACTCGATGTATGCACAAGGCTTATTCCTCTAAGAAAAAGGAGGAGTAGATGTAAAATAGAAAGAGACAGGCGCTCCCTTTACAGGCGACGGAAAAGAATAACAGAGCGGCTAAAAGAGGTCAATATATCAGAAATGCGCAGGGAGACACTGGTCAGAGAAATAGCAAGCATCGAACTTAAGCTAAAAGAATCCTTTAGGAGTCAGGAATCGCGGGAAGAACTAAAAGCCATAAATGAAATCGAAAGAAACCCAAAGTATTTCTTCTCCTATGCCAAATCAAAATCGAGAACAACGTCCAGTATTGGGCCCCTACTTAAACAAGATGGGTCCTACACAGATGACAGCAAGGAAATGAGTGAGCTACTCAAGTCCCAATATGACTCAGTTTTTAGCAAGCCGCTAACCAGACTGAGAGTCGAAGATCAAAATGAATTTTTTATGAGAGAGCCACAAAATTTGATTAACACAAGCCTATCCGATGTTATCCTGACGCCAAATGACTTCGAACAGGCGATAAATGACATGCCCATGCACTCTGCCCCAGGGCCAGACTCATGGAACTCTGTGTTCATCAAGAACTGCAAGAAGCCCCTATCACGAGCCTTTTCCATCCTATGGAGAGGGAGCATGGACACGGGGGCCGTCCCTCAGTTACTAAAAACAACAGACATAGCCCCACTCCACAAAGGGGGCAGTAAAGCAACAGCAAAGAACTACAGACCAATAGCACTAACATCCCATATCATAAAAATCTTTGAAAGGGTCCTAAGAAGCAAGATCACCACCCATCTAGAAACCCATCAGTTACACAACCCAGGGCAACATGGGTTTAGAACAGGTCGCTCCTGTCTGTCTCAACTACTGGATCACTACGACAAGGTCCTAAATGCACTAGAAGACAAAAAGAATGCAGATGTAATATATACAGACTTTGCAAAAGCCTTCGACAAGTGTGACCATGGCGTAATAGCGCACAAAATGCGCGCTAAAGGAATAACAGGAAAAGTTGGTCGATGGATCTATAATTTCCTCACTAACAGAACACAGAGAGTAGTCGTCAACAGAGTAAAGTCCGAGGCAGCTACGGTGAAAAGCTCTGTTCCACAAGGCACAGTACTAGCTCCCATCTTGTTCCTCATCCTCATATCCGACATAGACAAGGATGTCAGCCACAGCACCGTGTCTTCCTTTGCAGATGACACCCGAATCTGCATGACAGTGTCTTCCATTGCAGACACTGCAAGGCTCCAGGCGGACATCAACCAAATCTTTCAGTGGGCTGCAGAAAACAATATGAAGTTCAACGATGAGAAATTTCAATTACTCAGATATGGTAAACATGAGGAAATTAAATCTTCATCAGAGTACAAAACAAATTCTGGCCACAAAATAGAGCGAAACACCAACGTCAAAGACCTGGGAGTGATTATGTCGGAGGATCTCACCTTCAAGGACCATAACATTGTATCAATCGCATCTGCTAGAAAAATGACAGGATGGATAATGAGAACCTTCAAAACTAGGGAGGCCAAGCCCATGATGACACTCTTCAGGTCACTTGTTCTATCTAGGCTGGAATATTGCTGCACTCTAACAGCACCTTTCAAGGCAGGTGAAATTGCCGACCTAGAAAATGTACAGAGAACTTTCACGGCGCGCATAACGGAGATAAAACACCTCAATTACTGGGAGCGCTTGAGGTTTCTAAACCTGTATTCCCTGGAACGCAGGAGGGAGAGATACATGATTATATACACCTGGAAAATGCTAGAGGCACTAGTACCGAACTTGCACACGAAAATCACTCACTACGAAAGCAAAAGACTTGGCAGACGATGCACCATCCCCCCAATGAAAAGCAGGGGTGTCACTAGCACGTTAAGAGACCATACAATAAGTGTCAGGGGACCGAGACTGTTCAACTGCCTCCCAGCACACATAAGGGGGATTACCAACAGACCCCTGGCAGTCTTCAAGCTGGCACTGGACAAGCACCTAAAGGCAGTTCCTGATCAGCCGGGCTGTGGCTCGTACGTTGGTTTGCGTGCAGCCAGCAGCAACAGCCTGGTTGATCAGGCGCTGATCCACCAGGAGGCCTGGTCACAGACCGGGCCGCGGGGGCGTTGACCCCCGAAACTCTCTCCAGGTAAATTCCAGGTAAACAGTTTTAAGACGAGGTTTGATAAAGCTCATGGAGCGGGGAGAGAGAGGGTCTAGTAGCAACCGGTGAAGAGGCGGGGCCAGGAGCTAGGACTCAACCCCTGCAACCACAAATAGGTGAGTACACACACTTTAGTTTAATAGTGTGTGTGTGTGTGTGTGTGTGTGTGTGTGTGTGTGTGGAAGATTATTAAAACAGCTGACCTGTGTGGTAAGTTTCTGGCAACTTTTGGCACCTGCCTCTTTAGGCCTATCACTTCAGTTTAAATTACACCCATCTATGTATATTTGTACAAGAAGTTTTAAATTAAATATAAAAAAAATATTAGTTTTTGTGATCATTCATTTTCTTTAATTTTCTTTTAAACATACCAGTGTGGAGACTATTATAAATATTAATTTTAAAACATCAATATAACAATAATTACATTTAAACAGCAGATTTCCATTTACCAAACTGAATATTAACAAGAAAATAAATGTATTGGAAGAAAACTTTCTATATAAAGAAGGAAATTTTTGAATGCCAAAGAATGATTCAAGTACAACAAAACATTGAACATTCAAAACTTGATATTTTCTTAAATATTAAATAGTTATTAATGTATACTTAAAAATAGTTGTAAACTCCACCAGCCGGCCTGTATATATATATGCTCATATAGTTATGTAATAATTATTTTCTGCCATGAATTAAAGTTTTCATTAGTTTACCATCCTGTCCACATTCTTTAATTTCCTCACCTGATAACTTATACTTATAATAAATATACTTTATTTTAAAGAAAATCATTTGATAATTATAAAATTATGACGTACGTTTAAAATTTATTTGAAGTCTCTTAAAACTTTTAATTTTATTAAAAGTTTTATAATTATTACCATAAAATTATAAAATTTTAGAAAGTATCTTTCTCCATTCTTTCATAAAGAAAATTATAAATTTTCTGTACATGATATATACTCTATTATGAATAATTTTGGATACCCGTGAGGGTAATAGTATCATTATTTTAATTCTCTAAGTTCTGTTTATCCCATACTATATATCCCCAGCTCTTCCCCTTGGGCTACTGTACGTGACTAGTTCATAGACCAAGCAGGTGATGTGGGACTACATATGTGCTTCTACCTTGGCTGCTACCTATCCTCAGTACACCAGGGTGGGAAAGCTGCCAACTTCAGTGAACCCCAAAAGTCTAGAAAATACGGAGAAATTGCCCATCATTATGTTTGTGATCGATACCATGCCTAACCCTTCTAGGGTAGGGTAGGTGCCTGAGTCCGAGCCTTTAGCTCATAAGACTGTCATTCCCATTTGCCCCCTTGTGGCGGGGATGGCAGACCAGAGAGGCCTAGCTTGTGGCTAGGCCTGGGGACAGTTGGTCCCAAAGATGAGGAGGTACTTGTGCCTCCTCCCATGGGAGACTTAGGTCTCAGACACTCCCTAAAGAGGGAGCCAAGGCCGGGCCACCACTTGGAGAAGGCCCGGGCCGGGAGAATACCGGCTAATCTTTAATAATAATTATGTTTGTTCCCATAAGCTCGGAGACCCTTGGCTCATGGGTAAAGAGTGCACTATATTCATTAAGGAGACTGACAAAAGACTCATCAGGGTAACTATGGATCCCAGGGCAGCTAGTTTTCTATTTCAGGAGTTCAGAGCTGCTGTTCATAAGGGTAATGCCTGCTGTATCTTGGCCCCTTCCACTTAGTTTTGAGGCATTTGATGAGATGTTCGCATTATAATCAATAACAAACAAGTAACAATATGTATTAGACATGTAGCATTCGCTGCCTGGCTGCTGGAGAGTGTGGTTGTGCTTTGCACCCCTCTGTTGTCAGCCAAGTGAGCTTAACCTCCGACGCAATGGTCTTCAGTGTGAGGAGGAAAGTTAATATGGTTGGAATTGAACTGCTAAGAGGAGCCATCACGCTGGCTAATACACAGGTCATGTTACCTAGGATCATCAGGGAAACTATGGCATCAACGACGACGAATTGCATGGCGTGGCGATGAACGGAGCATATTGCTTGTTTGTCAAACTGCTCACTGCACCTGTTTATGAATCACTGGTAACTCGCTTTCAGGATGGTAGTGATGATGTCACCCCTGCACTACGTGTTCGTCTGGTGGACATGTCAAGACATTA